>NW_020187183.1:1043496-1081956 GCF_900000015.1 Plasmopara halstedii | reverse complement strand
GTGTGTGTGACACACGAGATGGGCATGGTGTGACTGCACCCAAACAAGAATACGGTATCTGGCTGGGTAGCCAGTAGTTATGCATGTATTACGACTTTACTATATATATTTAGGAAAATCTATACGTATAACATTAGGCGGCTTTGCCGCTGACAAAAATAGACAAAAATCAGCTTTGGATTTTAAACGGAAGAGTTAATTAGCCTTGGGTTAAGGCAATAATTACTCTTGGGGTAAGCGGATTGCGATCCGCTAGACTCGTACTTGTTCTAAGTATAGAACGAAAAATTCGGTAACCTAAGTTACGCTTCCTCAAAGCGCAAAGCTACGGCAGCCCCGCTGCAGCGACCCTCTCATAGAGAAACGTCAAGTCTTAGGATGCGCATATACTGTATGTTGAAAAAAAACTGTCTTTTATCGTACCTCCTGAATGAAATTACCGATAAAATCTAAGCCAAGAAAAGCGACTTTTGAAGGTAGGTTAAACTCACAGCCCAGTGTTTCTGGCTGTTGAAAACAACGTCCCGGGGTTTGTTAAGCCATGGAAAGTCAAGTTAGATATCAGAGGCATTGTGCAATTACGCATTCCTCGCAACAGCTGACATTACGCGGAGGTATTGAAGATGCCGAAAACAAAAACCATATTCGTGTGTCTTGCAACGGAGACACGTAAATGGTTATATTGCTTCTTCAAGTGAAATGAAAGGACTTTGTCAGCGTGGAACGTTCTCTAATCATGGGCCTAAATTCGAGATACGATCTCAATCTGGGGATTGCATCTTCTTGTAGCCATAAGCATATAATACTAAAAATATTTATACTGGATGGTTGTTAGTATAAGAAATCGTTCTAAGCAAAATCGCGAATAAAATTGTTCTAAGCATACTGTTAAGTATTTATGTAATAATAATCACTAATTATACTGTGATGGTTGTTAGTATAAGAAATTGTTCTAAGCAAAATCATTAGAAAATTTCGAAGCCAAACTCGCGTTTATAGTCCCTTCTCTTCAACATGGATACATAAATTCACATAAGCAGTTGCTCGTAATCTACTCTTGCAAACTTTTCGCGTTGTTGATAAAAACAAAAACACACAAACTCATGCTCACAGAGAAGACACCAAGCTTATTCAAATATGGTTGCTACCCGAACAAGGTTGCTTGTTATCACCACCAGAAGGCACTTCTGTCAACTTGATCACGGATTCTGTATTATCTTGCAGAATCCAATCCATTCTCAGTTCTCTCAATTGCACGTCTAGCTCGAAGCACGAAGCATACATACTGGTGATAAATTTCCCAGCGTCGGCAGTTCTATGTCGTGTAGATAGGGATCCAATTTTTCGTGAGGACCAGAAAGAGTTCTAAAGGATTATCAGGCATTAAATTGTGAAACTTGAGTTTTCGCTCTTCACGTCATGATATATTACATATATATTACAGTAGATTCTTTTGGTCCTTCGCAAACTGATGATAGAGTATATTTGTTTTATTTGTTTCTTAGTATTTGGTAGATTTTTGTATTATCTGATAGCATTTGGTACTTTTTTTAGTATTTGATTATTTTTCATAATACGCTTGTATTTTGTTCGCATGTATTTTGTACCAGAACGCATTTGTTTTGCAATATGACGCAAAGACGAGACGTCAGCAAATGTAATTAGGTAATGTAGATAAACTTAATTTTTTTCTAATCACGGTAATTTCTTTTCTTGTCGTACATTTGCTGCCTGCTATGGCATGGTCATCACCTCTGCCAGCGGATTCAGCCGCTCAAGTGGCCACTGCGCCGATGACGGCCAACAACGTCATCTTCTTAATCCGTGAGTCTTTAATAACTTAAAGTACATTCTCTTCGTATACAAAGTTCTAAATCTCGTTGCCACGTATGAACAGTTTTCGGCATGTTCCTTATGGCGACACTTTTACCAGTGCTAGTAAACACGCTCTTTCGTTTTTTGACACTTGTAGCCACTGCTGCTGTAGCTGCAGCAGTCACCAATCCATCGGACCAATCTTTTGCCCTGTGGATCAGCCAACAAAACGAGCAGTCGGACCTTATGCCGGACGCATCCCTCGGTGTGTCAAAATGGATCTCAGCCGTGTACAATACTGCGAAATCGCTGGTCTGCAACAAGCCACTAACCTGGCGTTTTCACAATGCGCTCATCTTTAGTGTTGTCTACGTGCCGTCCAAAGAACGATATGCTCTCGGCGTCTTCGGGAGCTGGCGCTGGGCTGATGAGTCGACGGATTTTGTAAAAGATCTCTGTCAAGCTGCTTGGGTTATTAAAATCTCTCGAGGAGGGACGAAGTCTGGTATCGACAATTACCTTGTGAGCGGGGCAGGCTCTGGGTTGATTTTGGGATCCGGCTCTCTCAGACGGAAACGAGTAGGTAATTCAATGGAATTTCAAGCTGACTTTGGAGAGGTCACGACTCAGTCGCATCGAAAGCTTCGAGAAAAGGCTTTACAGTGCAAATTGCAGAAAGACTGGAACAATGCAGCCACATTTTTTCTCCAAGCGGCCAAAGCTGCTAGTGAAGTAGTGACACAAGCGAATTACGAATTTAATGCGGTGTGGTGTAATTTGGAATCTTTGGACACATATCCAGTAGAACAAAATGAATTTTTGCGAAAGGTTCGCCTCATATGTGATACTTTAGCGTCTGCTGGTTACTTTGATGAAGCTGCGCACGGGTTATGTGAGTTAGCTCTGAGACTAAAGCAACATTTTCCGACGGAATGCAAAACTACAAAACGTGCGAAAGAATTGGCTAAATTGTATGTGGAGGCCAGTGATATTGCTGAAGCTGGAGGTAACATACATTGCGCTGCAGAAAATGGCCTTCGGGCAGCTGGTTTGTATGCAGACGCTTGCTTGTGGGAGCTCGCTGAAAAATGCTTTGAGGCAGTTGGTAAAAGTCGACTTGGAAACGGTCAAAACGATCTAGCGAATGAAGCATACAATAATGCTGTGCTTTGTCGCCTAAGTCAGCTTGATTTTGTTGGCGCTGAAGATATGCTTAATCGATTTACTAAGCACTTAGGTGGAAATCGACGCCTGAATGATATGGATATGTTTCTGTCTAGTTTACTTCAAGCGTGCAACGAGTGGTCGCTAACAAATTTTGAAAAGGCATTTCAGCGATATGTTTCAGCCCATCAACTTGCACTGTGGCAGGTAAATAAAAATCTGAATTTTTCTGTCGGTGGTATGTATGCTTGAATTGACGTGTTTGTATCTTATGTAATCGTAGCGTCAGTGTCTGTGTAATTTAAAGGACAAGCTGGAAAAAGCGGATTTGCGCTAAACGAAGTAAAGATGATTGACATGCAAAGTATGTGATATATACTGACTTGTTTAATTTCACCAAAAGGAAATGTACTCACAACGACATAGGATGTTCACATACATCGTTACCAATATTTGTAAGAAGCTTACAAACAACAGTGCAACTGGCTGTTTGCAAGTTTAGCACTGTGCGTCTGAGCCGAAAATTCGTTAGCTACAAATGGCATCAACTACGAAATCAATTAGTCGAAATAGTACAACAGCAAGCAACATGTTCATGTACCTTCATTTCACAAAACGCACTATCCAATTAAAAAATAAACGGTCTGCAGATTGATTCATACATAAACTCCTGCGACAACGAAATTAATCTCTTTTCAAATGCTTTAAAAGACGTTTATGTGAGACAAAAAGCGGCAACTGAAGAAACATGAGATAGAGCAATCCAGCGCAAGTATAAACTAATTGCACGAAAAGATAAGCTATTTGCTTCTATTTTTGGTCAGCCACGTACTTGGGGCAATTTGTACATAAGGCATTACGGTATGTCTGAAATTCAGGTCGTTGCGAAGAATTCATTCTGCTTTAATTTATTATGGCCTTACACGAATTAAGTAAGCATCAAGATCTAATTTTTTTTAATATAAATCGGAAAGAAAACTCACGAGACAACTGAGGCATAATATCGAGCAAAAACAAGTGCAGAAAACATAAGCGCATCAATTCGATCAAGTACGCCACCATGTCCAGGAATAAGCTTTCCAGAGTCTTTTACTCCCGCTGCGCGCTTCAGCAAACTTTCAAACAGATCTCCTAGCCGACCCACAATTACAGCCATCACTGTGAATCCAATTTGAGCAGCTGCAGAACCGGGCACATTAAGCAAATGGGAGGAGACAATCATCGCAGTTACGCCGAAAAAAATGGCTCCTAATGTTCCTTCGTAATCTTTATTTTTCGACAGGTGCGAGGCTAAAGGGTTGTAGTATCCATATTTCATTCGCTCCAGCAACTTTCCCGTCAAATATGCTCCCGTATCTGAAGCCCACACGACGTAGAGCAGAACGATCAGGAGCTTCCGGTAAGATTCCAGTCGCTCGTCATCAACGAAAGCAACAATGACAGATAAACCCCCAATGATGTAGAAATACCCAAGCATATCCACTGCAATGTGTAAGAACGTAGCGGGCGCTGATGTGCGTATTTGAAGGCGAAAACATACGATTACCACAACACCCGAGAGAAAAACTTGAGCTGGCTCAAGAAAGATTCCACAACTTAAAGTGTTCATGGGGCAAGCAGTCGAATGCAACGTAAGCAACGTAAATACTACCTTTTCTATGATGCAGATAAATGCATATTTCCAATTTGGTGTGAAGAACGCACAAAGCGCGGCAACGAAGTCGGTCGCGATGCTGTAGAACCATCGTAATTTGTAAAGCTGCTTTTCTTGCAATCCAGAAATATGATTGACGTAGACTAGGAACAATGTCGTGGTGAAAAACGTTGTGATAGCCGATAAAGCTATCGCAGCGACCCACTCATTTCGGCAGAAAAATCTGCTGGCAATTGTTGATACTGCACTACTTGATAAGCTCGGATCATTTGAAACTTCACAATCTTCTTGAAGAGTGTTGTCATAACTGTGTCGAGCCAGTTCAGGCGTTACTCCAGTCGATTCAGGTGGTGGTGGAGGAATCATACGCGATGACTGGATACATTCGTCACTAGTGCTGATTAAAGTGCGATCGCTGTTCGTGAATGCATCGCCTGTTGTATTTTCACGTACATACCCCGCTGTGTTACTGGTGCCGCTTTCACGTTGTGTGAAACGTATAAAGCTGGTGGACAGGCGGCTTACATTTATATCACGGCTCAAAGCCGTTATCTGATTCGTATCTGCGTCTCGCTGCAATAATTCCGCCTCGCAATTGTTGATTTTATTCATGACGCGCAGATAGATGCGGTGCTGGAGCCATGCATACTCGTACGAGCAGATACTGGTCACGAACGTGCAAAATGTAGCAGTGGCAAAGGCCGGGGAAAGCCACAAAAATACAGTGATAAGTGGCACCAATACGAGCGCCGACAATACGCGCTGCACAATATTTTTACCAAGCCATCTTCGAGTTCTTGATTCGGCTTCGCGGCTAAAATCTGAAACTATGATGGAAACCGCATAAGTCCGTTAGTGACGGTGGCACCAGATCGACGGCATTGGCATTCTTAGCCTCAACAAAAAATGATGAGGGCGAACCTGGCGAAGATGTAACCGGAAGGTCTAAAAATCCATCAGCGCTTGTCATGCCTCGTGTAATTGGCACTTCATTCGGAGATGGCACCAGCGGTGGTAGAAGGTTAGCCTCTAGTACCATGACCTCGTCAGGTCAGGTTTTTGGATATGGATCAATGAGGACTAACACTGGTTTAGGTCTATTAATTTGTCAATCAAGATTATTTTCAATGGAATAAACTCTGGGAAGAGCCACATAAAGATTAGCCCCAAGGCAGTCACAGCGTGCAGGGAGAGGCACATTCGATGCCAACGCAAGAAATCTTGACAGTTGAAGACGCGGGAAGGTACATCCCAAAGAATTTTACTTCTGCTAGAGGGAAATAGCTTCGAATTGGTGCTTGAGTGTGAATTTGAGGCGTTAAGTGTAGCTGAGTAGTTCAACATGAAAAGTAGTTATATTTCGGATGAATTGCCACCTTTAGATGATCGTTTGTTCATATCCGCATGAGTCGAGCGGAATCAATAGTGCTCCTCCTGCATGACAAAAGCTATCAGAGCCTGGATCACATCTCGATATTTTATTCTAGTATGTTTTGCGCGGCATTTAAAACACAGCGTGTGATTAATCTCTTTATTTAACCAATCCGAACACTGTGACCAATTTGGCACTTGGAAGTGTGAAATTAAAAAACATAAGGTAGGTCTGCGAGGTTTCTTTCGCGGCAGAAGCTCTCGTCGGGACGCTTACTAGGTATCTGACATACCACTAAGCTTCGTACGCAACAGATAATCTCAAAAATTAGTATGGAGGATACTACGAGCAGCGGCAATGATGCCAAGTTAGTCTTTACCGACTCAGACGCTAACGCGGCGCCCAGCACAGACGCCTCGCAGGCTGATCTCCAGGCGCAGCTTGCGATTTTTCAGCAGCAACAGCAACAATACATCCAACAGCTTGTACGTGTCTTGCTTATCTATTTAGAGTGGCGTTGACGTAGTGCTTTTCTACTTTAACATCACTTTCGATTACTCTATTGAGGTCCTGTAGATGGTGAGAGAGACATTGCTGGTAAATGGTGGTGCTTGACTCATAGATTTTGTGTGCTATGATATCCTAGCAACAGACAAATAGCGAACAGCTTCGCGTCATGTATAACTCGAACGCCATGATGCAACCGTACATGGTAATGCCTTAATGCTTTCTTTGAACACTTATTTTGGCATTCACTTTAATTAATTGTTGTAGCTGTCTCAATCGATGTTTTCGCGTCCGACGACTCCTAGCTCAGCTGAGGCAACGGAAGAGGAGCCGGTGTACGTAAATGCCAAGCAGTATCATCGTATTATGATTCGTCGTCAACAGCGAGCGAAGCTTGAGGCAAAGCTTGGAAACAATCGCCAACGCAAGGCATATTTGCACGACTCTCGTCATAAACACGCCATGCGGCGGCCGCGTGGCCCTGGAGGTCGATTTCTCACCAAGGATGAGATTCAAGGTTTAAAAGATGGCACAATGGTGTTTGAAGACTTGCCGCGAAAGGCTGCCCCTAAGCTGCAGTAGATGTATAAAACTTGAACAAGCTCACGAATAAGATAGCAGCAAAGTATATATCTCGTGACATGTGGTGTGGATTGATTATTCTTTTCGTATTTGATGTCCAAGATTCATTTTTCGAGCGGTCAAACATACAACGCTTCACCAGACTAAAACGATAAGTCAACAGGCAGCGTTCGCTGCGAGGTCCCTTGTTAGCTTAAATGCAACAACTTCATAGCTCTGTCAACTGTAGCAATTCTAGATCATTGAATTGCGAAAATGTATACGGACGGTTCTTCAGTCACAACGATTTCATTTTGCTCTGTTTCTCGACGCGTCACCGATCGAAGGCGCGAGCTCAGCGATGATTGTGCCTCGTAGACTTTTTTATCAATCGTCTGTCGTTGATCAGCTTGTTATCACAGTAACGCAAGTAATTTCAAGTCATTTCAAAGGCTCGAATTATGAGACTACCATATCAATCGCACGACCAAGCGAAAACATGACAAAAGCGATTGCACTGGCGGAGAGAATTGTATGGAAGTCGGACCACGCACCTTTTCCAGCTTTTTACTATTCGCAATTTCTGTGGAAAACAATTAAATATTTTATATGCAGATACAGGTAGGATACGTTCTTTAAACCATCAAACAGGCTTTTTACAAGGACAGAGATTCTTGCTACGGTTCCGCCCAATGCTCGGCCAATTCTACTATACCTTTGGTAGATGATCGAAGTTTCTCCACTTGTTTACGAAGAGCAACCAAATCTTTACCGTGTAGACTCTTCTTGGCGTACAAGCGTTAAAAGATATCAAAGGATTGCTCTATTACTAGTTTCCAACGCTTGAAGGCAAGTATATCCACTCTGAGGATACGATTTTAGCCTGCCCACATAAAATGTAGGATGTAGGCGCGTGCATGCATGGATGGCTAATGATTGGATTTTAACACATTAAACGGTCCAATGAATCTGGGTAAAAACTTTATGCTTCTCAAGTTGGACGCTGCATGTTCAGGCATGTTTATCACGATCATTGACCTTATTTACCTTCTTGTTCTTCGTTCCGCTCTTATCTGATTATTCTTTTTGCAGAACCTGCGCTTTTGCAATTGCGTCTCGGACAAACCAAACAATGGTATGTCTCTTCAAAATTAAGTCATTGACGTGCTGTTCCTCACGACTTGCTAGTCGTTTAGAGTCTGATTGAGTCAAAAATCGCTGCTAAATCTTACAGCAATTTGGTCTGACTGTGGCTCTATAGCCACAGCCCCCTACGTAAGGTAGAGACCTCGCCCATTATGGAAGCAGGTACTCTAGGGTGAATACCATATTTTACATTTAATGGCAAATGACCTTTCAAGACATGCATGGAGTTGTTCGACTTAAACTTTGCGAAAGGAAGAAATTCACTCCACTCTTTGACGACGAAGCGTAACTACTTAATACGTCCTCCAGGACTCAACCCAAATGCTCTATTTGACCGTCCGTTTCAGAGTGTGCCGCTGTTGACATGAACAATTTGGTGCATGATAGTGCACGCCAAAATTTCGACGAAAAACGGGTGTCATGATCATACACGATCTCATCAGGAAGGCCATGCAGACGAAAAGCAACGTTCATGAAGACCTTAGCTGTCTTCTCGGCAAAGATCTATTCTGAAACAGGCCACCTTGATGAATCGTCCACTAACACAAGGATACCACTGTGTCCATGGGTGTCACGAGGAAGTCCGAATATGCAGTCCATACTCACAGACGTCCAGGTGACTGTTGGTACTGCCAACGACCAGGAACCCGATAATGTCACTTTCTGGCAAATCTCACAAGTCCTCACATACTTGCGCACTCACTTATACACGCAGTAATCCCGGAAATGATTGAGAAGCTATTTCTCGCAACCGAGATGGCTACCCGAAGGCTAAACTGATAAAAGAGTCGATGACGCAAAACGTTTGTCATTCGGAACAACAACTCGTGCTGTATCCCTGTATTCAGCCGCATAGTACAGCATTCCGTTGTGTACTTCAAAACGGTGAACACGCGATCTTGTGCGAAAACGGAAGACCTTGCAGTGTTTTGTTGGAAGAGGTCCTGACATGTCTCATCAGACTTGTACCTTTCGACGAATTCTTCGCGCACTGTACTCGTGGCTTGCACTCTGATCGTGTGGATATCTTTGCATTTTCGTGTATATTTTTGCTCCTGGACTTTGGATCATAGCCCGGACGCCCTGACAACGCATCGGATAAGATGTTCGTCGTGCCTGGCTTGTGGTGCTCAACAAAGTTGTCTTCCGTAAAGCAGGAAAACCATCAAGCCATTCTTTGCGATACATAAGGTGTCTATACTGTCGTATGCAGTATCTGTAAAGATCGCAAAGCGCTCCTCTCCAAGCAAGTACACACGGAAATATCCGAAGCATACTTCATTGTAAGTAACTTTCTGTCATGAACTGGATAGTTACGTTCTGCGGGCCGGAGTTGTCGCGACTGATACGAAATCACTTGCTATCAATCCGCATCATCGTATTGCATCAACGCACAACCGATTGCATACCTCTTGCATCGCAGACCACATGAAAAGGCTTATCGTGGTTTGCAATCGAAAAACAGGAGCTTCTCTCAAGCTCTTCTTCACTTCGGCAAATACCGCTTGATGATCTTTTGACCATTCCCACTCAACGTTTTTCTCTAAAACGTTGCTAGGGGTTGCACCAACGTTGCATTATTGTGCGTGTATTTGTGCAAATAGTTGACCAAGCTTGACCATTGTCTTGGCTGTTTCACATTGTTTGGCATAGGCCAATCATTGATGGCTTTGACTTTCTCCGGATCTACACAAACGCCATTCTTGCCCACAACGCAGCCGAGAACGGGGGTCTCTGGTGCAGAGAAATGCATTTTTTAGATTAGCGCTGAGTTTATTCTTTCACATAACTTGGAAGACTTGACGAAGATGATCAAGATGAACATCAACATTAAACCACCAACCCCTTTGAATAAATAAATTGTCGAAGAAAATCGGTGCAAACTCTCCCAGTTGACAAAGAAGGTTCGTGACCCCTCTGTTGAAAGTCGTAAGGGCGCTTTTCAAACCTTGTGGCATCGCTAACCATTCCCACAGCATACCACTGGGGGTACTGACTGCAGTTAGTGGTGTATCATTTTCCCGCATTCGTCTCTAGCAGACACCATCTTTCAGATCGATCGCACTGAAAATATAACTATTATTCCATCAAGAATCATATCCTTGCGTGGAACCGGAATCTTGGCAGGTATGGCTGCATTGTTCAATTTGTTAAAAGCGTGAACATGCGCCAACCACCTGTGACTTTCTTCCGACAAAATGCTGGACTACAATGCGGAGACTCACTCTCACGCACACGACCAGCCTTCTGCCGCTGCACAAAGAAGTCATCTATTGCAATGACATATTTTTTGGCAGCGGTCTCTGCAGTGTGATACAATACTTCGCACCAGGAAATATGTCAATTTCATGAAGAATGCCTCTGTTAGCTGGCAATTCGTCCGGCACCTTGTCTGAGAATATATCAGCATACTCCTTGACAAGTTCATACATGGGGGTTTGAATTTAGAGCATCCCACGACTGCTAATCAAATCTTCCCTTTCGTGTCTTCTCATCAATACTTCCGCAGTATTGATGTCATCGTGGATATTCGCTTCAACAACCGCACATACTTGCGAAATTTCGCCTTTCGCCAAGCTACGCTTCAGCGTCTTCGGCAAGGAGAACAAATCTTTGACTGAATTTGGAGGATTTTCTATATTCATGTGATGGATAATATTGACTTCCACTTCTGCGTTGTCAGCCACAACATTTACAAGCTCGCTTGAAGTGTTTTGTTTTTGAACACCTACTTCATCAATACAACTTGTGCCATGATCAAGGGTACGCAAAATACTGGGCGGAAAACTCTTCTTGGTGGTCTTCTCATTCTTCTCTCGAGGTGTTTTTTTTCATCTGATCTCACTGTTCTTCATAGTACCATCGACCATGACTTCCATATTGATAGCAAAGGGTACAGTCTTTTTCAAGCGCCTGACTGCCCCACCCCAGTTAATGACATTACTTTCGGCCTCTTGGACTTGTTCTGCGAACGTGGGGGACCGTCGCACTCCACAATAGTACTTAGGACATCTGTAACTTCTTCAACAGATGCATATGCCCATAATATTTCATTCGTCGTCATGCAGCTCGAGTTAGCGCTGCACGACTTGTTGATGACATTTTTATATCCATCCAGTCAATGCTAGGCTGATAACGCTTCTACCATGGCATACCTAGGATGATATCAAACTTATCATCGAAATTGAGTAAGATTAACTTGTCTTCACCTCGGAAACTTCAAACTTCATTGCCAAGCAAATGACTTGCTTTGGCATCTCCAATCTAGATCCATTCGCTAAATGAGCGATCATTTCTTCTTTCATATTGGGCAGGTTAACACCATGCCCAGTCATAACTTGCGCTCGATCAAAGTTATTTGACGCACTAGTGTCAATCAAAGCTTGTAGTGGTTCCTCAAGACCATCTACAAGACTTTTTGTGCAATCATAGTAACTTTGCCTGACAATTTCATCACTCAAAGAATGTGCAGCGTACACGTTAGGGCCAGAGTTCTGTGTATCCATAGCATCAACAGTACTTTTTTTGGGTCCAGTAGGGATCCTCGTCCGTACTGGTCATCCCGCTTTCTTACCCTTGAGAGCGTTCGAAACGACGTTCATAGCGTCCGCGATTATCCGAACGAACAACCTGTGTCTGTTGCCGTCTCGGCAAAGACACTCTGCAGTTCCAGGCAGGACACATATTTCCAGGCATGAAATTGTCAAGATGTCCATTGGCTCTGGACCATCACATGTACCGGTCGACTGGTGCACTTGCCTTGGTACGAAAGCCATTAAACTTGGCTTGCATCGCACCGTTGATGGCATCGTCCAGCGATTTGAGATACCCACGGAACAATTAACCCGGATTGGACCATCATTCAAGCCTGTCATGAACGTTACAACTTGTGTTTAACGTCAATTAGATCGTCGACAACGCTCGATAGCAAGAGGTCGTAACGACCTTGACGAAGCTTCAAGAGCTCGGCACGGGAACGGAGCTCACTCGGGTAGCTCAAACGCCTTTTTTAGCTCAACTTTTAAGTGTTCGGTGCTAGGAAAGCTGCTAACATCGGCCAAACGCTTTTCATACGCCCAGCTCTTCGCACAACTTGAATGGCTGGATATCGCGAACAACACTTGTTGCAAGGAGTCTCGTAGTTGTCTTGCAGTGATTGCTGCATCCAACTCAACAAACCATTGTGTCGAAGACTTGTTCTCTTGACCATGGTTTAGTTTCAAAGGCATCGTTTTGTACGAAGAAACAGGATACAAACTGCTGACGAGATTCCATAATCTCATGATGCATGAAACTGACGGCTGTATTCTTCTGGTCATCAGGAGAAGACGAATGCTGTAAACTGACCACTGCATTTTCTTTAATGACTTCTCGCATCCGCTCAAAAGCCATCCACTCATGTAAAGACAAATGAGGAGACATCTCATTCGTGAACACCTCAGTTTGCGGTACTGATAAACCGAGTGGTACCCCGATTCCTTCCATGTCGCTCGGGCAAGAAACGTAGTATGGCTAGAACTAGAATGCGCAACGTGCTCAACAGCCGCGTGTCAAGCCAAAATTTAGTGTCGTTTTAAAAGCGCTCGAAGTGCTATCAGGTGTAAGAGGGCGCTGCCCACAAGCAATCCCTCAAGCACAACACGCGCGCTTGTGCGACGAGGAAGCGATTCCGACGTGAAAGGAGAATAGCAGTTCCAAATTGGAGGGTTGAAGAACGTCTTAGGTCCTTTAAGGCAAAATTGCAATTGCATCAACATGAGTGATGGCACCTAGCTACATACAAAATACCCCAAGGGCTCCTAGGGGGTTTACTCATAAATCCTTGAATTCTTGATTTATAAATCAAAAGTGTGCTGAGGTTGAGACTCAGATTCAATTGATACAAGATCTTGGGTGAACGGAGCTTAAATTTCGAAAGCTTGAACTTGAACTTTATCCAGGAGAAGGGACAAGCTTACGTCACCCAAGTCTGAAGACAGAGAGTTGTAGCTTGTGTCAGTACGGTCATTCAAAGGCTGGACACGTCAGTCTTGTCAATAGTACAGATCCCCAAGTAGGTATCAGCATTCTGTGGCACACAGACTGTTTGTGATTTCATATAATAAATGACGTATACATTTGTTATCACCATACTGTAACCTTTTTATGAATTCTCACAATGCACACAGAAGGTACATTAACTCACTTAATGTAATGGCAACGTGTAGCCCATTACAAGAGTATATATGTAACAAAATAAATACGCATATAATTTAGAGTACCATTGCTTTGATATCGTATCGATTATAATATCACTTCTTTTACCACAGTGATTATATCACTTTCTTTCACCGGTATGAAATCAGCGTTGTTAAGCTTTTTTTAAGCCGCAGGTTATTGTGTAGACGTGCATAAATCCAGCCAGATTTCTTGTATCAGTGATTCCAAAAAGATCCGAAATCATCTTCTTTATAAGGTCTATACAACCACCATGAACTCTCAAGCACGGATGTCACTTGAGAGGCTGCCAAAAACGACGAGGTATATAGCATAGCGTCACAAGAATGTCATTGGTAAGGAATGTAGGGTGTTCGCAGATGAAGGCTGTCCACATATCCCACTTAGTTCTGATTTACCCCCCCTTCCCTACACAGCTCCACCGCTCTACTTCTCCGACTGAAGACTCCTCAAAGTTTGAGCGTCTTTCACAATAACCGTCATTTTGCTTGAGCTACACATCGTTTTGTTCTCAAAACCGAGACGATCAGAGTCCACGCAATGAGGCTGATGATGTGTTCATTGCCATTTTGAGTGATCCAGACCTTTCTGGAAAATCTTGGCGAGCTTGCTATTTTGAGCATTCGAAGATTTGTGACGATTACCATGACTATACCCCAATCCGACGGAAGCATTTCGACGCACTACGGTCGAGCTCCTTGAAATGGACCTACAGCTCGGTATTAATGTTGAACTTACTTCTTGAGCATTTGCTGACCCCACAGGTAGCAACGTCAGAGCAGTATCTCTTTTGGGGGGATCATAAGTATTGGTTGTCTCTTTGAGAAATTTAGCTTCGAAATTACAGTTCGGTTAAGTTTCGAGTGCTAAATGGCTCCACCCAAGCTCTGAAAGTGGAATGCTCGTCTCTTTTTCCTATTTTTGGGATCCCAAGCTGATTTCAAAAAGTATTGAACGTCGCTGAATGCTTGACTGTGCGATTATCAAAGCGCGTCGCTGACATCGAGGTGGACACTTGCGCTTACCACCACGTTCACCTGACATTAGCAGCGCTCATTCTCAAGATACTTACGATACGGCCTTAAAGGCCGGAAAGTACGCCTCTTTTTGAGTTAGTCGTCGTCTTTAATGCTGGCTTCATTCAGCTTTAACCTCCACGAGATTCGATAGAGCGCAATTCTCCCAGCATGGTGCTTTGCACCTACTGCGAGTCCACATATTCTCGCAAGGGGGTGTCGTTTGACCTTTTACATTCCTCAAGCAAAATCTAAGGAGTACACGGGGCGGTAGCGATTTATCCCACTATAGATCTAGCATCTGTGCGTGCTTCTGGACCCACAGATCACTTGATGCCCCTCAGCTTGGCCGAAGCTGATAGCGTTTGGCGCATTAATATAGCCTACACTTTTATATCGCCCACAGGACCTCACGGCACGATTGTCTGTCCGTATTCAATGCTGCACGTACCGCTTCTCGAACGGAGTTGGGTGCAAGAGGGAATCTAGATGCGAGCCAGATACTCTCCATGAAGATAGTAATCGTTGTTGTTTTCGGAATAGGATCTGTTGCCACTCCGGCTAATAGACTTCATCAAAGCTGATACTTCGGGATGAGTCCGCCGAATGTTTCTCTCTCTTGACGAATATACAAAATATCTGATCGCACACGGTACGACTATTTGAGCTTGCGCCATTATCATCGAAACAGTTCTTACCATGCAGATGCCTCTCTTTCAAGGAAGCTGCGTGTGAGCACCTATTCTTGCACGCGGCCACCTTGTTTGAAAACCAATTCGTCTGAAGCTGGGCCGAATCTTAACCTCTAGTATTAAAAAAAGATTTTCCGTTAAATGTGATATCACTTCTAAATTCGGCAATACTCAATCGGGTTTTGTGAAAACAGGTAACTTTGGTAGACGTTGAATTTTAATGCCTCCAGAGATACCCAGCGCACTCTTATAATTCTCAAATGCCTCCAGACAAATAATAACCGTTTCTGGGACCTGAACCACAAATAAATCAACCCCCTCAAGATTAACTACAGATAAGGAGCTCATGATGCTTGGTGTGTAATCCTGAGAACAGACACGAGAGCATATTATGGTCTATTTTTGTAACGGATATTGCCCGTCCGTGTACACACACTTAATGGGGAAGGCTTAGGTCAACTGACACGCCTCACTGCGTGTTGGTCGCTTCCAGTGAGCCATTGACTTACGGAAAGAGGAGGATAGATGAAGTGCTATTTATTATTATTGCCAGTAGTCTTTAAACCTTCCTAACCTGATAAGTGACTTCAGCTCTGATACAACAGAACTGAAAGGGGATATAATATTACTATTCAATACGGAACGGGGCCACACAAGATGTTGTGATCATACAATGGTGTGAATAACAAAATATGGTTTGACCAAACGACGGTGTGGCTACACTTAAACAACAAATCAGTATGCGGCTGGGACAGGCAGGAGATATACACCAAAATTGAGTTTTACCATATAGAAAGGAGAACCTATAGATTTCGATATAGGCGGCTTTGCCGCAGATAAAACCGAGAAATACAGGTTATATTTTAACGGAAGATATAATTAGCCTTGAATTGGGGTTGTCGCAACTCTTGAAATGAGCGGATTGCAATCCGCTACACTCATACTGGCTCTAAGTATAAAACAAAGGTCACCGACCTTAACTAAGCTTCCTCTAAGCGAAAGAGCTACGGCAGCCCCGCTGCGCATGGGTGGCACTTTAGGTTAAATCTATACCTGATTTATTACGATTGACCCTCTGTGAGGATGAAGCAATTCTCATATTTGCACCAGGGCATGCAGGACGGGCTTAAAAAGCTGATATCTCTGCTTGGCCCTAAAGGTCTACAACTCCTCGCTCGCAGGGACCAGAAGCGATCAACGCGCGCCTAGAGGCGTTTCCAAGCTGTGAAAATACTCTGCTAGAGCAACTAGAGCAGAAGATGTCGGTGGTGGCGGCGTCCATGACGCCACCGTCGGCGACGGATGACTCCATCCGACCCGAACCACTTGTCATTAGTTTTAAGACCTTCGAGGGCAAGGATGATGGAATCTCCTGCTCTGGGTGAGAGGTCGAGATGGCCATGGCGTCCGCCATGCTTTTGACCGAGCAATAGCGTGTGGCGCTAGCTATCTCCAAGCTCGGGAGTCAGCGCGAGAGCGGGCACTGAATAGCCGGCATCCAGTCGGAGCTGCGTCTCCCTTCTGAACGGAGCAAATGCTGCAGCTGTCACGAGTATTCTCGCCGCCTAACAAAGCAGATTGCGTGCGATTGCGCTTCCTTGCCGCCCGACAGAGCAAGATGAAATTGGTGAACTTTTTTTTTCCCCACGGCAGCAGATCCTCTCCGCGAAGCGGTCAAAGGGCCTCCGCAATGGCGTGGCTTGAACGGAACTTTTCTACGTGCATCTGTCTTCTTCTGCGAAAAACAGTGAATGCGGCATTTAATACCAAATTTAAATTTAAGTCGGCAAGACTTGGCTGGAATGCACACTCTAGCAGCTCGTCTAGTTGGCTTGAGCCAATGGATCTTAGTTTTGCTGAGAAAGAGGATGGAGAGCTCCAAGCTGCCGAGTAGCGTTCGAACACCAAACGGTGTTTTGACTGTGGAGACACCCGTCATTTTTGGAGTGGTTGTTCCCTACGCAATGGCGCGTCAAGGTTCATCGAGCCGACGTCCCGTTTCTTACTAGTCTTCTGGTTTGTCGCGGGGAAACGACAGCGCCCAGTAGGCGCGGGGTGCCCTACAGCGAAAGAACTGAGTTCCGTTTAGCCTAAAAAGATAGATGGCAGCAGAGCCCAGCCTCTAAGAGCTCCGTGGCCTTGAAGACGGGACGTGATTGCAAACCGAGCTTGCTGGTCGTGAAAGCAACCGTGAAGGGCTTTGAGAGGCCATGGAAGATCCTATTCGACTCCGGGGCGTCGGGCGACTATGCTAGACGCTCAACGATAGAAGGAAGCCAGCTGTATGCATAGGCGTTAAAAGCGCGGTTGAGTGACATTGTCCGTGTTCGCTGAGCGACAGGGACCTGTGTCACGGTGCCAAGTTTGGAAGTTCCGACATGAAGTTGTCGTCGCGACTGCGCGCACGGTTGCACCGTATTCATTAAACAACGGTTTGCTGTATTATAGCACCATCTCGACGCATTCGTCACAAAATGTTCCTCACGAAGAGGATTTGAAGCACCGTATCCTCTATGAGGCCCACGACACGCCACACAGCGGTCATCTCGGTCGTGAGAAGACCTACAGCTCATCCACTACTGGTGGACCAAATTGTCCAAACGGACGAGCGTATATGTGCGCACGTGTGAGACATGTCAAAGAGTGAAACCCTCTCCAAATTTGGCGGCACAGTTGGTAAGTTTGCCGGTACCCCCCAGGTGTTGGCAGTCCATACTATGATTATGGACTTTGTGTTTGCCTTGCCAACGAAATCGAAGGGCAACATTGGTGTCAAGGTTTTCATCGACAATTTGAGAAAGACAGCATATCGTTCGGCAGTGCCGGATACTATGTGCATCTGCGCGATGTTAGCAATTTCGGCTTCGTTGCTTGGCATCTTTAGCGATAGCGCGCTGTTGAAGGCGAGCGAATACTTGATCGCTTTCTTCGTTCGTAGGGGCTCTCTAGCAGCTTCGACATTTGTTAATGAGGGAGTAAATACGCCAAGAGGCCGACGTGATTTTCGTCACGAGATCGACGCTACAAAACGTGTCGTACACTGGCTTGCATCCCACCAAGAGCAAACGGTGGAGGATCACGTCCGTTTCGATACCCCAGTCGACAATTGCAATATTGACGAAGTACTTGCCACCAAATTCGTCAAACTCCTATAAACAAAGATTCACCACCAAAAAAGTTGACCTTCGTGCGCTCTTACTTCAAGCAGACTTTTTTACTCTTCACTTCATTCGCAAATTACCACCGGGGAGCTTTAATACTTGCCCAATCGCGAACTCGCCGTACAGCTTCTCGAGGGCTTCGTTAGTATGCGACATCATGATCCTCTGAAGCAGGAGCTTGGCAAAAGTCCGACTGGTGTCGATCACCATATCGTATTTGGCGAGCGGGAGCTCGTACAGTCGCTCCCGCTCCATGCGAATTGAGATGAACAACTTGTCACCACCAGCGACGTACTAGCGCTCAATTGCTTCGATGCCGCAAGCGCGGAGCTTCGGGTAGCTTTGACCTCCGCGTTATTGCGTCAACACAATTCTTGCTGTCGCAACAGATCCGCCATTGTCGGACGCGTGTCGAGGCTTCGAGGGGGCAATTGACAAGAGGCTTTGTGGGATCCATCGACTCGCCGTCCGATGGAGCAGCGTCAGGAGGTGAGTTGGGGCGCGTCAAATAGATAGTAGTTTGTGTCAACCGCAACAGCGGTACAACGAACGGCAGAGATGAAGCGCAGACGTTGAAGGCGACAGGGGGAAGAGAAAGACGACGGCGAGACTGTATGAGTGGCTGGCAAATAACAAGTTGGAGGTCCAAAGTTGGCGTAGGGATCTGAGCAAGATTGGCCGATCGTGGTACCAGACTGGGTACCGGGTGCAAATACAAAAGTTAAGCCAACCAGAACGCGAAGGTCTGGTCGATGGGAGATGGAGAGGCAGAAGCAACTGGACCACTGAATCGTCGGCTTCGTATTTGTCCACTGCCTCATGGGGATCCACTCCTTTGGCTTGGTTGATTGAGCAAAAGGTTTATGATATGATGGTCACCAGTTGATTACTGGCAGGGAAAACCGAGTCCGCTGTTGTTATCTGTCGCAGTAAAGCAACATTCATGTTTTTTGAACAAGTAGTTTGTCGTCGTTTTATTGCACAACCAAGCTGGCATATACTAATATGATAACAAAAAGTTATTGTCACACATGTTACTACGGATCATTTGGCTCAATTAAAAGTTTATCTATCACTTAGCAATAGACTTAGTGACATATCAATCTACTGGTTAATGACATTATAAATACTACTACACATTTTATATATAAATGAATTTCATCTGCGACATGGATGTTGCTTATATGTTTCTTTCGTAATTAAGTCGATTGTCTAAGGTTGCTAAAGACTTCCTACTCATTGAGCACAATGTATCTGTGGCCTAACATGAGAAAAGGGGTAATCATGTATTTTCGCTTTTGTGAAACATGCCAGCGGGTTGAAAAGCCGCATGCGGCGTCATCTTTAGCCCGTCTGCCGGTTTATGCACCAGATGAGTTATCTTGTTTTATAATGTGATCAATGAAAGTAAACGCACGTTACTCGATAAACACTTCCGCTAATATGGCCTGTCCTTAACCACTGTATGAAAAAAAGCGATCCGCGTCATACGGATAGGTTTGGCAAATATTACACAAGGTGCTTGGTCAAGCTTCATTTTTTTGGCCATCTTTGCGAGTGGTCCCGCGAAACGCATGAATAGCGTTGCCGATGATATTCTTTGGAGAGCTTGCGCAGGGAATCCACAGTGCTGGAGTGCGTTGCTCCCTCTTATCAAATTTGCATTCAGTTTTACACTTCATGCTTCTACAGGCCTAAATCCAATTTTATGAATAGTTGAACCCTTGGGTGCCTCTGACACCGCCACGAAACGGCTCGTTATCGTGAGAAAATTTTTATCAAAAGCGAGTAGCTATTATCTGTCTAGCTACACTTCGAACCACAAAAAAAGATTTCTATTTCGTTTGAATTTAACGTCATGCTCAGGGTCTGCAACGCTGAGGCTGAGAGCAGAGACAAGTAAACGCAACATGCCGATGCTTGAAAGAGTCAAAGCACACGTGAATATGCTGTCGGGTACAGCAAGAAAAAGGAACTGATTTGTAAGATATATATCCCGGAGCGAATTTAAAAATCCATGGTTCTATGTAGGCTTTTTGAGCTCTTGCTCTTACGAGCAGCTGCGACGTCGAGATCTCTGCTGCAGATAAAGCAGCGTACGATTCAGCTGATTTATCCGCTGCCTCCAAGCAGTGACGGGACTCTGAACCGCCGAAGTGGCTCAAGCCAGATAGTGCGATGGCATAGATTTGAGATCAAATCTGAGATCGGTCCAAACCCAGTCTCGGATGCACGCCATGACTCTCGAAGAGAGTCTAGGCACCGCCACAGCCAAAGTTCCAAAAAGCCCGTTGTGGAAGGGACGATCTCGGCTGGCTTTGTTTGATGATTAAAGGAGAGTTCACTTTCCCGTGGAGCGTCCGGTGGACCGACAAAACACAACGGCTTTAAGAAGTACCTCGTAAGGTTTAAAGACATCCTCACTCTAAAAACTTGCGGGAGTTTGAGCATCCACTTTGGGATGTTACCATGGGGCCGTGGCCACTTACGATCTGGCGCACCCTCGTCCTTCATCTTTCTTGAAGGCAAGGCAGGGTCACCCGTCGTCGCGCGCTTTCGACCAGTGGCGGATGACTGGTCAAGCAGTTGTATAGGCTCTTGTTCGTTAGCCGTTAAAGCAACTGGCGACGAGCGGGGCCATGAGTAGTAGAAACGTTAGGTGGTGGGTTGGATCCTAGACGTCTTAGGTGTGCTAGGTCCAGCATTAAGGTAACAAGATAACAAGCTGGACATCGTATTGGGTTCTACGGCGGGACGTTTCCCGACGATGGAAACGAGTACGCAGTTCGAAACTCATGACGCGTTGAGGAATGAGCACAGTGGTGTCACTCTCGGAGAGAGACTAGGCCTCAAATCGCTCGGAAAAGCGGAGGTGCTTGGTCGGGATTCGAAACATCGCTATGGTCGTTCTTTTCTTGGCATTCTCACCGAGATTATCGTTTAGCACCACGTTTGCGAAGACCGAATAATCGGCAAGACTTTCAAGTCATTTTAATTGGCACACGCGGGCGGACGCTCGGTACAAATGTGTTTTAAGTGTTAGCACAGTAAAATACAGAGAATGGAGTTGAACTTCATGCGCATTGGTTGTTTGTGGAGCAGTCACCGTTCCGCAGTGTATTGAAAGACCTCGTGTATCCGCAACTTAGAGGAGTGCTGTGATCTTGTGTACTGGACTCTTACACACGGCTGCGAACATGCAGACGCAACTTGAGAGGGTGAAACACTACTGCAGGGGCTATGGCGTGAAGCTCAACTTGTCCAAGTCGGTCCTCTAGGGGCTAAAATCAAATCCACAACTTTTCCATGCCTCCTGGCTTTCAAGTGCTCAAACGCACGGAGACAACAGGTCTCTCGTCATCTCTTCGGACAGACTTCGATTGACGACGCGATCATTAAGTTTCTAGCCAAACGCTGCTATAACGGTTTCAAGGCGCGGTCCTAGCACGAAGTAACGCTTCGTAGTTAACGTTTGATAGCACAGAGGATGGTACACTCCGTCAGTGGCACTGCACGCAGCATGAATCGATACCGGTACCGGTCGTAATGTGGTGGCTGTCGATGTTGAATCGATTCCTGCTGAGTTACAAGCATGACCGCGACGTGTCGTGCTGTATGGATACCCGAGCAAATGATAAATCCACTAGTCGACGAAGCGCAGATCAAGTCGTTTGTCAGCTTAGTCAAGCATTTGCGCAGATCTTGCTGTCATCAAAGACTTGCAGTTCGGCTCGTCCTCCGTCTCCAACCAGTGCCTTTCAAGCGTTCTGGTTCCTCGAGCCAGCAAACCCGCGCATTCGGTTGTGTGTCTGTGGCGGGCGTGACGCTATCGAGACACGCTCTTATCGTAGCTCTGGCGGCAGGTGATCGAGTTGGTATAACTGTTTCTCCTTGAGCGTCCGACATTGCTCTGGTCGGGGAGAAGCTCGAATGCGATGACTGAGAAGCTTGGGAAGACATGGTGGGCAACGTCTGACAACGCTTTGCGCAATAACATTCTACTTCTTGCGGTCCAACCTCAACTGGTATCTGTTCGACGGACGACAACCCCCATAAGCGCTCGCAGCAATCCAGGTGGTCTTCACGACATTTTCATTCACATTCGTTACCACCAAACGACGCCAACTCGTGTTGGACGCACTTGAACTGCTGTTCAAGGTAGTAGGGCCGGGTGAAGGGTCGCCCAGCCCTCGGTGAGTCTATCAAACGCTATTCGGATAGTAAATTATTATTTATATCGGTGCAATTACAGTATTATTCTTGTTCGTTATTATGATGTTGTTAGAAAATAAAAATATTATATAAACTAAATCATTTTTTTAAAAAATTTAAAAATAATTTATTATTTTTTTATTTGTAGAATTTAATTTATTTTGTATATTTTAAAAAGAATTACCTTGAAATTTGATGAGAAATTCGATTTAAACAATCATAATCGTATTTGCTACGATGATATCAAAAATGTGTATGTAAAGCAACTGTGTGCGGGAGACTGCGTAACAGAACATTACGAGGCCTCGATCTACTGATCAGAGGTTATGAATTCTAGAAGATGCTTGAAGTGGTCTTCTAGCCCCCAACCCGACGTTCTCACTTTCAATCATGAAGCTCATGTGACACCAGCAGCTTAAGATGGACGCCTAACTATCACCGGCCCTCCTCAGACCCATTCAGCCCAAGCCGACCCCTCCGTCCCAAAGTCGACCTCCACCTAACATACTGTATTGTCTCCGGTTGCACCCGAAAGGGGGAGGGGGCATGACCCAGGGCGGAGTCTCACTGAGGGTCCGGAAGAGGACAGTGAGGGGTCAGAGATGGAGTCTAGCGCAAGCACATTGACAGCCGAAGGACCGTGAAGACTGGGATAAAGTATTGCGTGACATGGAACGATTTGGCTACCACGAGTCCAGTTGATCGAAGACGCCAATGCGAATCTCGTCGAGACGCTTGGCACGTGCACAATTATGTCCCAAACCGTGAGCTGCCGCTCCAAGCGTACATCATCGGGAACGCGAGAGCCTTCGGCGCGGTCGCCGACGGTAAAGACGATGCGTTCTCGCCTTATGCGGTCCAGATGGCACTTGAGCCCCTTGACCACCAGCAAAATCTCGCACGATTCCCAGAGGTATGGGTAGTGTATCAACAAGATACGATTAAAGCCATGGCTTCACGCAACGAAGGCTCGACAAGACTATGAGATACTGGTCCAATGCGGTTACAAGGTGCGGTGTGGAGCTCAGCATCAAAACACTTCGCAAATTTTGCTACGATAGGTAAATGCCAGTTTTATGGCGATTGTGAGGTGTACGATAAATGACTTCGTGAGCTCAAGCCGGGCGTGTACCTTTTCGGGGCGTACAAGCGCAACATGCAGGCTCACTGCTTTGCATTGGAGGTCACTGCGGACGAAGACATTATCGCACACGAGAATGAAATTGATTCAGGCTTTGTCAACCATTAGTGGCTTCGCATGATCAGCTTTTAGTCGAAAGATAGAAGCTATGAAAATTATTACCTGTGATAATCGATCCTTTCTCTGTACACCTGGAACCACTGTGTCGACTTCTCTCACGGTACTGTGTACCTGCGAGTCAAGACAGAAGGGGTTCCGTCAATTGAACTATGCGAGCAAGCGGTGGATCGTTCTCACCCTTTACAAATTTGTTCGGCCAAGAGTTCCACCATAATCGTCTATTTCACGTCATGAAGTAGTCTTTCATGATAAAGTGCTGTACGTCCGAAAGTTCCAGCTCACAATCTGTCGCTTGGAAAGCGGCTGCTCTACAATTAGCGCCATCATCATTTACAAAAAGTGGTCGGATCAACAGTACTTCCCCGACCATAAATGAAGCCACAGATAAACATAGTGTATTTTAGTATTTATATATTCATTAACCGGTAGATTGATATGATGCATTGTAAGCAAAAGACAAACTCTCAGCTGAGCCAAAAAATAGTCAGAAACATATGTGACAGTAACTTTTGATATTGTATTAATATATACCGGCTTCGTTATGCAATGAAACGACGATGAACAACTTGTTCAAAAAGCATGAATGTTTCTTTACTGCGACAGATGACAACAGCGTTCTCAGAGTTCCCTGCCAGTATCGAACTGGTGACCTTCAGATTACAAGACTGACGCTCAACCAACCGAGCCAGAGGATCAAGCCCCCCCCCGGTCTAGTATTTTTCGAATAACCTTCTAGCTTCCGTTTTCGGTACCAATATGCCTTTTGCAGGCACTGCGTAAACAATTCTCTGGCACACTGGTGGCGGACAGACAATTCCTGCAATCCTGGGTGCGGACCTGAGCCATATATAAGTTTTTAATCGTAAACCCCAACCCATGAATAATGGCGTCGGTCGCCTACTTGAAAACCTTCCCCTCGGTGGTATTTCTTCAATTATTAGCTTTTCACTTTCTGTGCGTTACACAGTGTTGACTCAAAAAAGTCGACTTTGGGCTCCCTAGTCGGCTACTGTTGATGCATTCGTTCCGCAACGCTGGTCACCAACCGAGATATCTTCACTTGTGCGTCTGTGTTGACTTATTCATCCGCATGTTTTACGATTCTACCTTCCGAAAACAGTAGAAGCCGTTGGGCTAATGTCTGCCGAAACGTGACTACGCTCTGAGCTGCGACGATGACAAATTACAATACTTTATGGAGTGCAAGTAATTTCTCTCGATGTAGAATACAAATAGGAACTGGCGAAACAGTCAGACAGCATAATCCTATTACGCCCGTCCGTCTGTCCTTAAAATAGAGGAAACAAAAAAGGCTCCCAGAGTAGCAACACCGCTGCAGAAATTATGCTAAAATTTCATTTTTACGTGAATTTTACACAATAACTGATTTTGAATTCGTGCCTCAAAACGTGTATTAGGTTAATAAGGTTTCATGTCCGCTATGTCAAACGGCACAGAGAGCTACGGGTCCAGAATGAGTGCGAAGACTGTTTTATAAGGTATACTGTGCACATAGCCTATTAACGTTACTACGTATCAAATTGTACAGCGAGCTTTATCCCAGATTCAGAAAGAAGCATTATTTAACTCCACCAAGGCTCTGTGACACTGAGTCTCATCGTTTGTCAGATACGTAGGTCGATGTCATTTCGACATGTAATGTTATTCAGAAAACGATCAACGCGACACTGTCAATACATTTTCTCGTCGCTTGGATCGAAGCCACTGTTAAGCACTGCACGAAATTCGTCGTTTGCGCGCAATAGCTCAGCAATGCGGTCATAACGCTCTGGGTCCTTGCGGATTAAGAAAATAAAACACTCGGTGTCTAATTTACCCTTGATCGAAGCTAAATCCATTGCCTTTTTCGTCTACAATAGATGTCATATGTAAGGCACCAACGTCAAATACATTCTCTACTAATTCCGTGGCCATTTACTAGGAATTTTAACTTACCATGGAGTGGATGTACTCGACTACGAGGTCCTCCATGAGCTCAGCCGTTTCATCGAGCGGTTCACTCTCGTCCCCAAAGCCAAACAGCATGTGTTTTACTGATATAACAGCAGATCAGAAATACTACTATGTGGCATATTTGTGATAAGTACGTACTATTTTCCACCAACTCTCCACGCTTAAACGGCTTCAGCTGTGCTGCATGCACCGCATACGCTTCAACAGCAGAGCCATTTGCCGCCACTTCTTCTCCATCAGTAGCTAATCGCTTTGCTAGCGATAAAACGACCTTAGGTGCTGCACCTGCGTCGCTAGTTTTGCGTTTGCGCGACTTTGGGGGTGCTTTCTTCTTGGTCGCGCTGTTAATAGGCTCAGGTTTACTCATACTGAACTAATATTCCTAAAATAATTAGATGCCAAGTCGACGAAAGGTCAGTTCGAAAATAGTTTTGATAAAGCTTCAATAAATTACATTTTGAAAGTTATGGGGAACAAGCCGTCGGTACGGAAAAGGTCACTGCATGCTGATGACTCGAGTGCAACGCCAGTGGACGGTCTTACATTTCGAGCAGTGATGGAACACAAACAGTTAGGAGCGCCACGCACTGGCTCTTTTGCTAAATTGCTTACTGCAAATTCCGCTAGTGTTCGCCCAGAGCAGGCACCACGGTTACGCACACCCTTAGATCAAAAGTGAGTAGCCTGATCCATTTTGATTGAAGATAGAGAATGCACTGATAACCATAAATTTCACGGCTTTTTGGATCAAGAATTACGAATGCGATTAAGGAACGCTGGCACGACAGATCCCAGCGGGTTAAAGAAAAGGAAAGGTAGGTATTTTCTATTTTATTCAGGCTGATTCTAGCGCATCTTCCAACTGCTACCTTGTTATCAACGTGTACATCATAGCCACCTTACGAGAATATTGCTGAAGCTGCCCCAGGCTGCGGTTCGTATTGGCAAAGTGCTACTTTTTACCCTTTGTGATTAAGTACGACACGTATAGGCAGCGTTTAACAGTGTACGCTCAACGTTCCAAGCGTATGATAAAGAGAATAGAGGCTACATTGAGTTCAATGACCTTTACATAGTCTTTGAGCAGCTGGGTGCGAACTTTTCAGCCGAAGAGATTAGCCAAGTTTTTAAGGAATCGGATATGATGATGACCGGCAAGCTCAACTTCAACGAGTTTCTCTTGTGTCTCGCAATCGGTTTTGTTCTTCATGTAATATCTCCTGGCTTACTAGCCATGGTTTGATTGTGACTGTGGTATGAATTTGGCTAGAAAATTCCCTCATTGGAAGGCGAACATGATCAACTTAGTATATTCTACGCTCCCATGTAAGAATCATGTATTCAATCGTAGGAAGTTCATAATTTTTTGGAATGGCGCATCTCATTCAATTCATGAAGGTCTCGTGTAGGCAACAGGTCTGCATCTAGTCAATCCATACTATTTGGAAAGGTAAATTGATGTGACAGTGAAAAAGGATTTTTAGACTTACTTTGTATTTCTGAATTAGGGCAACAAGTTAAGACTTGCTTTTCAACTTGCCGTCGACGCATTTTTGTGGTTTGATGTCGATGGAGATGGCGTGATCAATCGGTGAAAGCCACTGTATTGAACTCGTTATTGTACTGCCGATCCTAATTTTGAAATTTTATAGCGCTGAGATGTCAGCAAAGCTACAAAACTCAATGGCTCTCCACTCTCCAACGAGAAAGATGTCCGCTAACAGGCGCAACAAAGGTAAAGTGGCGAATAATGCTGGTCGAAGTATGTCTGTCGCAAATTCTAACGTGATCTATGCGTGACAGACGCGGGTAATGACTCTAGCAATCAAGCCATCTGGGAGCAACGTTTTATGGAAATGGATTGGAACGGTGATGGAACGATTCATTTCAAGGAATTTCTCATGGCTTTCGAATTTTGGGTAGGCCTTGAAGAAGAAATGACAAGTTGATACACCACATAAAATAATGTATAATAAGTATTCGATTATTCATAATATTAATTTTGAGCTTGCTATTGATTGTGCTCCAAGACAATGTTTCACTTTCAACTATAGCTAGAGGTGGTGACCTTGTCATCAATGTTACTGCAGGATTGTCAGGCAAAAGGGGCATCAACTGAGGTGGTTTGTGGTATCTATTGTCCACGTGTTAAGAGAAAATATCAAATGCATCCATAAACTCTTCGTGGTTTTTTTGGAATCGGAGTGGGAAGTGCTGGCACCAGAGCTTCACTAGGGAGCTGCGGCACATGTTCTAGCAAAGTCCAAGAATCGACCGGTGCGAACTCTGGCCTCAGCATCTGTGAGGCCGCAGAATTATGGAATGATGTTGGATTGCAGCCCACAAACACATTTGCTGCCTCGAATATTTTCATGGGACGCGGTAACACTGACCAAACTCGCCGCTTCAATTCAGAGGGAAGCTGTAGAGCTTTCACAAGTTCCTGTAAACAAACGATGTCAGTTACTGACCTCTTCAAAGCAAAATTATAAAGAATACTTACAAATTGTCGGTCGTGGAGAACAGAAGCATTGACAATCGGAATGAGGTCTAAAATCCAGCTAAAAAGTGAGAGACCCGGACCCGTGGACACAACCGTCGTGCCGAGTAATGCAAAAAGCGTTTTGACAATACGATCCCGGTAAGAAACGGTCAAAACAGCATGTTTGCTGGGCCCAATTATACCGACAAGTTGAAGACGCACCGCCAATTTGCACCGAAGGCGACGCTGAAAAAGATTATTGTCAAAACAAGAATCAACCGACTTGGTTTGCATCTGCTTGTCACAGATTGTACAGCCTTCATAAAGCCACTCAAGTTGAGAAGCCAGTGACATCATGTAGCGCGGTAAAAAAGCGTTACCAGGAGGTGTGCACATGATCCCGCCCACAAGATGCAGGAGTGATGTCGTGTTCAACTTTCGTGCAAACTTATCCAGGTGAGTGTGCTTAACGTCATCTTCAAGAATATGTAGAGTCTTTGCAATGACAGAACCCATAGCGCGTCTTGATATGCTACACACTGTTGCGGCATATAAAGATGCGACTGCAGCATCCTGAGCCTCCCGCGCTGCTTCTAGCATTTGAATTTCACACGGAGCTAATGAGTTCCTTACAGCCGCAGCAGTCATTGCGAGTGCCTTTCTCCTCACGCCATCGTTTGGACCTGGGGTAACACCGCGCTGCGTAACATCGTTCATTTCTCCATGGTGTGCATGGTGTGGCGTTCCATCCGGCCTTGGTGTAAGAAGTGGCGACGAAGCCGAGAGCGCAGTCATTGTCGTCGATGTTGTCTGTGGCACTAAAACAGATGATGTTGCAGTACATAAGATTGATCCGACCCCGATGAGGGGTCTTGAGCTGCGCTTCAGCGTACGCAGAACGATCAAACTCGATAAGATCTCTGTGGCACTGCTTGACTCGTCAAATCCAAGCTCAAGCTCCAAATCTTTCTCGTTTGCATTGGTTTCGCCATCAAAAATATCACTAGTTAGTAAATTACCACCAAATGCCATCCCTATATCCGATTGGGAGCTTGAAGATATTGTGCCGTCAGTAGAGCCATTCACCATTGCTACATCCGCTTCATCACAACTATCTAGAGCTGGTCTCTTAGTTGAGCGCGTCGATAGCTCGCATTGCGGTGCTTTACGTTTGTTAAAACATACCGACTGCTGAGGGGTTACTGGCTGTTGAGGCCGTGAGCCACGCTTCGAGCGCTTCACTTTCTGCTGTTGTCGGCTCATTTGCAAATCAAGGTAAATGGACCCCCCACGATGCAGTGTCCATACATTCATCTGATCGATAATCTGATCTACTTTCAGTAATTGAACCTGTCCATTGTTATCCTCTGCAGGTGATGAAGGGGGACGAAAAAAGTGCGTGAGCAATACAGCGGTGTGCCATTGCTTCTTGTGATAAATTGGTAGAATGTGTTTTTCGCGGGCCTCTTTCGTATCTTGGAAGATCGTATCACGAACAATTCCGTCAGATGTCAAGTTAAACAAGGTGGCGCTGGCCAGCACGCCACGCTCTTCGCGTTTGCGAAGTAAAAAGTTGTCTTCCATCTGGTATGAGATCTGGCACAGCAAGAAGCATAACGGGAACATTAAGCAGGCCGGAACCTGGGAGCGCAAAAAACGTAGATGATATTTTGTCTAGTGTACAGTCCATCAGTAGGATTTGCGACAACGAGATGCAATGTGAAATCAATAATCACTTACCAACGGCTCATCAAACATGACTACTTTTTGAGAGTCAAGTAGTACATTCTGCGGAGGCTCGGAAAAAAGCTGAAAGACAAGCGCCATCGCGAGCAGCTGCGTCGGCAAATTTGGCGGTGGATCACGCGAAGCTCGGCGCTAATATTGAAAAGGAAAGAGAGATTAAGTTCAACCGAAAAAGCGATGAAATATGACCTCAGCATACCAGTCTAGGAAAGAGCGGCACAAGCACCAAACGAAGGACTTGAGACAAGTCTAAAACTTTATGCACCACCAAGGACACGAGAAAACTTTTAAGTCCGTACTGAAGACGGTCCAGACGGCCTTTCTGATTAAGCATAAAAGCATCTTTGCTGTTGTCAACGTTCAAAAAGGGATTCCGCGATCGTTTGGGAGTATCGCTGCCAGCAAAACCCGGTAACACTTCTTTTTGAAGCCATACAACCAAAGTGTTAGAAAACTTTTCGTGGAATTCGTCACTGTTATCAGGATGCTGCTCCACAACCTCTCGAATTAGACGCACGCAACGATGCAAATAGTGTGGAGTCGAAATGGGTCGCTTGCAATTCGACTTGATTCGTGCCGATATGTTTGCCATCCACTTGTCCATTGCTTCGCTCAACACCGCTCGAAAGATAAATACGTAGTTAGGCGTGCGTCGCTCCCGCGTAGCATTCACATTTGTTGAACCTACAGAAGAGGAAGTCATGCTCATATTGATTGAGTTGGCAGCATAGTCGACGGCGCTATCACGGCACTTTGCTTCAGCGGAAGAATTTGCTTCGCCCACAACTTCTTGCCAAGACAAGCTTGCATAACTGGGTTCAACATATGCCACTGACTCGGATAGATTTGCGTCAAGGCTAAATCTGTTAGGACTATGTAGAGGAGTACTGCTTCCAGCACCTGGAGTTGCGGGAGTCTGCTTCCCATCGGAGCTTGGCCCCTCAAAAGAGCGCGCTTGCAAGGCTTTAAACGACTTCGCAAGTGCACTCTTGAGCTCTGGAGGAAGAACTTCTCGAGGAGGTGGAATGCGTACTATAGGATTCGTCACTTCAAGCGACAACTCTTTCTTGTGATTCCCATTGGCTCCAGTACCATTTGCATTGGGATTCGTACCGTTCATGGTACCCCCAGCGGCTGCAGCATCTTGATTTTTTCTCGCAGTTTCTGCTATCGGTTTTAAAAGCGCAAATGGCAAGTCCAGCTTGGCAATTTCTTTTTTCTTGATGTGTGAATAGTACATTTTGCAAAAGAATTGAGCCACGTTGCCAGCTTTGTCATCCGCGTATTTCGGAATACGTTGAAAGCGGTCCACAAACGACTGTAGCAGAAATGGAATTTGATCCGTGGCACAGAACGCCACTTCATGGCGTTCAATCATCGCCAGCACAACGTTTTTTACTAAAAAGCAAGGGGATCGCCTTAAAAAGTGCACAAGAACCTCAAGAAGCGCCAACACGTCGACAATTTCAAGAATAAGGCAGACAAGTCGCATCACATGCTCCACACTGCCAAAGTCAGAGAACCGGAAAAATGTTGTCTCCTCATAAATTTTATTCAAAAACCAAAGTGTGAACCGTCCTTTGTCGTGGCCACACATCGTTTTGACAGCTGACACCAACTCACCCACTTTACCCTGATACTCAACTTCTTTTACCACTCGATTACTATCCCCGGAGCTGACACTTCCAGTATTTGCAGTACCAGGTATAGGTGTGCTTACCATTGGCGTATCATTCGCCTGGCCGTGTGTGTGAAACACGTAAATGCAAAGGGATTGCGCTCGCTCAAGTGTTTTTGAAAGATTTAGGTGTTCGCGACGAAGTTCCATGACTTCGAGCCAGCGTAACAACTTTAATTCATTATCATAGCTATCATGTGGCAGCATCGGCACGCAAGTTGGCAACGGGAATGGACTTCGTGGAAGCTGCCAAAGGTACAGTTTTAACCGGTCACTCGAGGAGAGGAGATGAATATCGTTCGATTTGTATCCTCGACCCGGCGAACACTCGATATTGTACGCGGTGTGAACAATCTGTGCTGAATCTTTCCGCCTCAAAGCGCCAGTGCTGCCCCCTGCATCAGCGGCCACTGTGAGCGACGGACTGTTTTCTATAGTAGTTGCTGCTTCGATGTAAGACGATGCAAAATTCACAAAGCTAGCAACACAAAACAATCGTCGCCGGACCAGAAGACAGAAAAGCTCGATCACCTGAGTCACCTCCGTGACAACCTTAGGCTCGTACCGGAGCAAGAATCTTTGTAGAGCGCTTTGTAGAACCACTTGGTGCTCTTCAGGTCCAGAGGTAAAGAGCAGACCTTTCCTATTTGAGCGTTCGTACAATAGAAAGTATCAGTAAACGTTCTGATTTTTTACATCTTTTTTAGCCACGTACTCTTTCCCAAAAGCTAGTAGCGTGCTGCTATGCATTTCAATCAAAGCAAGTGCGGATAAATACCGGTATTCGGCTGGCCGCTGATTTGTCACTGCCCATTCGCACACCAAGAAGAGTGCTGTAACATCAACGGGCAGCTCCGCGGAAGTATTTTTGTCAGTCATGCTGACAGTGGGCAGTGGACTAAACACTTCGCAATATACACGATTTAAGTCTAAGATTGAGTTCACACGATGGAAACGGTCAAGTGTCTGGATAGTTTGCGCCTCGTTGCGCATCGGAGCGGCAAGAACATGATTTCCAATGACCGAATTTTGCAACGGACAAGCCTGTCGGAGGCGAAGCATACGCCCAGCGATCTCCTTACTTTTGCGCTGACAGCGATCAATACAGGCTTGAATTGCTGCAGCACCATAAGCATCACGATTAAAAAATCGTTCGGTGTATACATAGAATGGCCATAACGGAGGCGCTGTTCACCGATAAAGGCTTAGGCGATTAGCTTCAAGTTACAAGGTCAAACAAAAAAACATTACGTACCACTTTCATTTAAACGAACAAGAATATCGTTGCCGTTCAGGAGGACGTCACGCAGCAACTGGCATAAGGCTACAATAAGCTCTTCTTGGAGAGCACTTCCTGACGTCTCGAGCGGCACAGGTCGACCGGGAGGCAGCAGATAGCGTAGATGCTGCAATATAGTTTTTACGAGCAGCAGTACAGAATCTGCCGACAATAAAATTTCTGGGAGTAACTTTTGCACTACTGAAATCAGCTCCATAATCTCATTGAAACTAAGCGCCAAAACGGCCAAACTCTGTGTGGAACCATTCGACCCGCGTTGAGATCGTGGTGTTAGCGCTTTTTGCATCAGCGACAACAAACCATCAAAGTAATGTGCACGATCCAATAATCCCACCTTGAACTGATATTCCGAAAGCTTCAGTACGTATGACCATTTTTCATGCCACGAATGGGACAAAGGAGAGCTATCTCCTTTAGCTCCAGGAGCATTTTCACTTTCGACACCATTTCCAACATATGTCAAGACTGCTGCTTCTCCATGCCTCAATCTCGGTGTCTGTGTGCTTAACGTCGTAGTTGATGTTGCTACTCTGCCTGTCCTATAATCAAAAACACCATTTTCGATTCGTTTAGTAGCTCGACCTTCAATTGCCCGGTTTTCAGATCCTGCATTTGTATTAGAAGCCGCTTGGCGCGCCACGGTATGCAAGTAATCCACGAGCTTGTCGGTCCATCCATGATTGCGGCGTTGGTTCCGCCGAGGACTAAAAAACCAGTCTCCAGTCCGAAGAGAGCTGTCTCGCTGAAGCTCCCGCATTTCTGTATACACGACATTGATCCGTATAAACCACGTGGCATCCGCATACCCTGGCCGATACTGCACTACAAATTCAAGAAGTGGACACTTCGAGACACCAGGAACTGCTCGCCATTGCTTAAAGGGGACACCTTGGGCTTGTGTCAGCTCTGCCGCACTACGAGAGCCACTAGCCAGCTCTTTCATCCACGTATGACTTGTGCGATCATCAAGCCGTCGCACATGACGAATTAAATAGCTCGTGAATGCACGCTCTACAGCTGCCACAGCGGAATTTTCGGCGCCAGATTGTGTCACAGGTTCTTCTACATCATCACGTAAACGCTGGATTGCGCGTGTAGCCCTTGTCAAATCATCGAAAATAGCTATTTTTTTCTCAGTAAACGCAGAATATTGCTGATGCCATTGCTGATTAAATCCGCGTGGCAATGGACTCACATATGCCGCATTGCGCATCGCATGAAAACGAAACTTTTCTTCTGGAAAGGTGGCATTGGTTGGGAAAACGCTTGGAAACATCGCCAGCTTGTCGGTGAGATGAGGATGCTCTGGGTCCTATTACATATCACAACAATTGTTAGATGTATTATTCTGTGTAGCTAAGAAAACAATCAATTCACCTTCATGTACTTAATATTCATGCCAATGATACGAGTGGCAGTGTCTGCTGGTGATAAATCGTTTTGCCGCGCTCCAGTTCGGTGCATTAAAAGCAAGTTATTCCGCTCACGCATCCGGAGGGAGGGGTTGCCTGATGCACCGAAACAGGAGCGATTGCCACCACTATTTCGTCGTTCCCTTGAGCTTCCTCTTGGTTCGCGAGACCACGATTGTACACGATTGCGTCCATTGCGGTCCCTTTCCCGATCTCGATCGCGTTCACGGTCCCGATCACGGTCTCGCTCCCTTGAAGACATCCCGCCAATTGAGTTGGAGGATAACCGATTCGGCAGTCCGCGGCCAGAGGCATTCAGCGACTGGTAATTTCCAGTACGACCACCATGCGAGGCGCGTTCTTTGTATGAAGAGTTAACGCCGGAGCGCCCGCCGGCTTTGCCTTCACCGGCATGATAATTTTCCATGCTATAATTTTTTAAATGTATCATTTATCCGTCGCTTGAAGCCACACCACATATACATCGAGTTCGGATTTTCACAAAAAATACATAAATACTTCAATTGCATCCTCACACAAGACACCACACTACTGGCTTCAGTTCTCGAAGCCAGAAAATCGAATCAGTTTTGCCGTAGTTCGTCTGAAATCGTCAATCTCGTGCTAGGCGATGCGAAATCATAGGTAACACATCACAATTAAGATTATTGGTATATATCATATATATGAAGAAATGGACTGAAAGCTCTCAATGCAATCGTTTTTATTCAGAAACAGTAATGCACATCAGTCATCGACTCGGAATAAATCTGAACCCGAGAAAATGTCGCGACGGACGCTGCTGATCTTCGGGGGTGCTTTAGTGCTACGACTCGTGCTACTGCTTTTTGGATACTTGCAAGATTTGTATATGACTGTCAAATACACGGACGTAGACTATGATGTGTACACGGATGCAGCCCGGGAAATAGCTGAAGGCCACTCGCCATTTGAGCGCACGACATATCGATACACGCCTGTGCTGTAAGTTTTATTGCTAGCTAATTTCAAGGAGTATGCTTAAGGTTCGGTTTTTATAGAGCTTTTTTATTATTACCGAACATTTATATGCTTGAAATGTTCGGAAAGCTGCTGTTTGTGGGCTGTGATTTGGTTGTCGGCTACATTTTGTATCAAATCTTACGGCTGAGAGGACTGCCTGATTCAAGTGAGAAAAATGATAAGGTTTATTAATTGTTTTCGCGTTCTTGATGACATTCTGGTTTACCGCAGGTGCTGTTAATTATTCTTGGTGAGAGTTCGCCGAGAGCAATCGGGTACTGGGGTAGGCTCTAATGCGTGAAGTGTTGGTGTTGATAGTGTATGGCTTTTCCATCCATTTTCGGTGAATATTTCAACGCGGGGTAACGCGGACTCGATTGTGGTGCTGTTGGTAATGTTATCACTATTATCGATGATGCGCAAGCAACTCATGCTGTCAGCATTGGCGTAAGTATTTCGTTGACCTAATTATAACGATGCTTTGACCGACGTGTCGATATAGATATGGTGCCGCTGTTCACTTTAAAATTTACCCGATCGTTTATGCGCTGGCGATTCTTGTGGTATGAAAATTTGTGCAGAATGTGATGTAATGACGCCTTGACATTTATCAAAACCTGCGCTCTCAATCAGTTTCTTGACGGCAATTTTCAAAGTACAAGCATTGAACGGACTTCCTCATGTAGCTCAATTTGGGCTCTGTTCCCAAGACAACTGAATCGAGATCGTCTATTGTTTGGCCTGACGAGTGGAGGTTTATTTGTGCTTTTAGCTGCTGGCTTCTACCGCCTGTGAGTGTGGCAGAAACATCTTGTTCTTGCGTAAAACACTCATATTTTGCTGACAGCTACGGGCTCCAATTTCTGCATGAGGCGTATCTATACCATTTCACACGCACAGACAACCGTCACAACTTTTCATTGTACTTTTATGATCTATATCTTCGATACAATACTCCGACGGGTTTTGGGGTTGGGCTTCTAGCATTTCTACCTCAATTTTCGTCACTTGTTGCCATTTCGTTTGCCTACGGCCGTGATTTACCTTTCGCGCTATTTTCCTTGACAATGGTATTTGTGATTTTTAACAAAGTTTGCACTGCCCAGGTACTCAACGATCTTTTAATTTTCATGCCAAAATTCACTGTTAACTTTTGTTGCGTGCGACCTAGTACTTCTTGTGGTATACCGCATTTATGCCTTTGATTTTTCCACTGACACGTTTGCGACTGAAGTGGAAGGGTTTCGCTATGATCATTGCGTGGCTAGGAGGCGAGGTCAGTTCAGTTTTTTTTGCAGTTTGTCAAATTGTGCTCACTTATTGCTTGATGATCTTGCAATAGCTCCATTGGTTATACTGGGCATATTATCTCGAGATGCAAGGTGTCAATACATTTTTTCAGTTATGGATTGCAGGTCTCATTTTCTTCTCGGTCAACGTTGGCATCCTTACCACCTTCACAATGTACCATACGTTTACCCCGTTATTTTGTAATGGCCAAGTTCTCCAATTGAAGAGTAATGAACGGTCAAAAAGGAATTAGCTTTGTTATTTCACTATCATGGTATACCATCAGAATCAAGCCAAAATTCCTGATTTTCAAGACAATGTGTATCATCTGCTATCGCTCTCTGACGTTAACCAGAGCGAGCGTCGACACGTGCAGGTTGGTATTCCGCATGCATTAAGCTGTGCTATTTGCAGAAATCTTGAAATTCACATTCCGCACTATATTTCTCGGGTGCTTCAGCATTCACCACTAACCCTGATAAAATCCATCGCAAGATCAGCAGCATCATTTAGCGGATGAATAGACGGAATTGCCAGTGCAAGTGGAATAGTCACTTCTTTGAGAAAACAGTTTTATTTTTTTCTGGATGTGATGAATCACAGTGCAAGCCGAATCTAGGTCGATACGCTTTCGCCTTGGTGCACCACCAACATTTGACGGAGCTACAAGCCGACACGTCGTTGATGCCATCGCCTACTGTACGCGACGTCATCGTCACCAACTAGGCCAGCGGCTGGCTCGCAAAATTCCGGGAAAAAAATGTTGGACAGAGCCAACGCCTTAACATTTGACGTGTAATGGCAATGGCTATACAGATATTGTCGCTGGTAATCAGCCACAAATATCCCATTAATTCAATTGTCTTACAACAGCTGCGGCTTTTAGTCGAAAAGACCGTACAAGGAATTATGCTGGCCAAGCTTGAGCTTTGCACTTGGTTTTCGGACACATCTGGTAAATTTGTACTAACAACAAATGCTTGAAGTTTTCACTGCACTTGATATAATTGTGAATATTCGCAAGTCCTGGAATAGCATTATGACGAAATTCCGAAAAGGAAGCCGCACTTTGCTAGGAGAGTTATAAAGCGTATCTGTTAAGCATTAATTTAAATCTGAATAAATATACTCGTGAATAATCTCGCTACCGATTCTGGGTCATCTGCGCGCTTGTTAAAGCAGACTATAAAAAGTGAACGGTAAATTGGTTCCAACTCGCGCATGTTTGTAAGCTTTAAATCTAAGTCTTGGTAAGATGAAATGCAGCGGGGCTGCCGTAGCTCTTTGCTAAAGGAAGCTAAGACAAGGTCACCGACATTACGCTCTTTACAAGAACCAGTACGAGTGGAGCGAACCGCAATCCGCAATTCCGAATATAGAAAGTCAAAGGAGCACCAGGCCATGACCATCAACGGCGATAGGAGGTATGACCTAAATTTTTCGAATGCGAGTATACCCTTTCTACTCAACCAGGTAAAGGTGATAATTCTAGTGAAAACGCCCGCTTCAAATCAAGTGTGTGCCCCTCTGCTCATCACACAGGGACGGCCCACGCAAACAAATGCGCTTTAGTAACAACCCTGCCTCCAAGAGTACTCAGGACCTTAGCCAAGGTAAATAAACTTTTCCGTTAAAAATTGAAACTGAATTTATATGTTTTAGTTGCGGCAGAGCCGCCAATATCTAAAACCCTAGGTTTTCATCATTAATATAATTCATATAGCAAAACCTAATTAATATGCATTACTACTGGAAATCCTACCATATGGTGGCTTCTTGTTACGGTACAGCCACACCA
>NW_020187183.1:1042661-1043486 GCF_900000015.1 Plasmopara halstedii | reverse complement strand
GAGGAAAGTTTCCGGTGCCGTTGCACCCATCGCTCAAAGAGCGCTTCGTCATATGTAGCGCTATCGCCAGGCGAGCACTACAGGTATTGTCTGCATTGCTGATACACGAGAGCCACCTCGTTGAGCACTCAGACGAGTGTGATAAGCTTCCAACGGAAATTCGTTTGGAACCAATTTCGAGCTCGAAGAGCCTTTCGTTTGGCAAGCTCATACTCCGTTCTGGCTGGGGGCCCGATGATGTGGACGCGTAACGATCGAGTTACCGCGTCCTTCGCTTCCACAGCGGGATCCACTGGTCGGAAGCCATATTCCACACGAAAGTCAATGACCGGCCGTGGATGGGCGCGCTTTGGAGCCGCCTTATGGGCAGCTTTAAGCTGCCGCCTCTGAGTTCCGTCAACGTCATTGGTAATTACACCACGTTCCTCGGCTGACGAGAAGTCAAGGAACGGACATGGGGTCCGCAAGGCGCGAGCAGGGCTAGTATTACGCTGCTGGCGCAGCTCGCCTTCCTCGTCATCCCATGCGAAAAAAGGAGTGTCAGACTCGTAGTCGACAGCCTCCACATCCTCACCGAGGTCATTCGTCATTGATAGCTTGCGCAAAGCGCGACGCTGTTGCTCATCGAGCCTGGGATGCCCATCTCCCGGTGCCGCGGACGCACTGTCCGACATCGCACCGCGTGTGGGAGACGAAGTCGGGCTCTGCCCGTGCTCGCTGTCAGAACCAGCGAGACTTGGTGACTTCCGTATCGTGGACACAGGGCTCATTGAGCAAGAAAGTTGTTTAATTCCGACAAATTGAGTTGCAGTGTCTAGCGGACAA
>NW_020187183.1:1033517-1042651 GCF_900000015.1 Plasmopara halstedii | reverse complement strand
CTGTACGTCTTCTCACGACCGAGATGACCACTGAGTGGGGTGTCGTGGGCCTCATAGAAAATACAGTATTTCAAATCTTCATCGAGAGGAACCACAATTCGTGGCATATCCGTCGAGTCGGTGCTATAATACAGCAACTCGTTATTCAACGAATATCGGTGTAACCGTGCGTGCAATCGCGCCGACCATATTTTGTCCGAGGTTTCAAACTCCTTGCTACCGAGAGCCTGTAGCAAGTCTACACGCATACTATCACCCGCGTATGCGGCTCGGATCGAATCCGACATTGACGACGTCACCGTCGTGACATGAGCTAGCTCATATCGTAATCCGGTTTGCGTGGCAACGCATCAGTCAAAGCATTCTGCTTTCCTGGCTTATACTCCACCGCGGGGTTATATTCAGCTAAAAATGAGATCCATCTGATCATCTTCTGCGAGAGGTGAGGCGACTGAGTCACAGTGCATAATGACGCATGATCTGTGTAGATCACAAACGGATTTGAGCGAAGCAGGTGCATCCTGAACTTGACAAGTGCATACTTCATCGCAAATAACTCCTTGTCGTGGACTGGGTAATTCCTCACTGTAGCATATAGCTGTCAAGCTTCGAACGCGATCACCCAATCTTGCTCCTCGGCGTCTGCTTGCAGCAGGGCACAGCTGATACCAAAGTCCAAAGCGTCACAGAAGACACTAAAAAGACGATCGGAGTCTGGCAACGCCAGTATCGGTACATGAAAGAGACTGTCTTTAACCCTATCAAAAGCATTCCGATGCTCGGTGTCCCAACACAATTCCGTATCCTTCTTAGGAATATTCGACAGTGGCCATGCCATTTCCGCATAATTCCCACTATACTTGTGCACTTGCGCAGGTCCGTTCGTTTTCTTGGAACCGACCAGTCAACAATGGCCTTGGCCTTAGCAGGAACCGCTCTACCCAATATAGCACCTTAAAAAGGAGATTTCTTCCGCGCCGAAGATGCACTTTTCGGTATTACCATACAGTTAGTTCGTGCGCATGCACTCGGGCACCGCTCTCAAATGGACGATGTGGTTTTCCTCATTTGTCCTTCCACGCTGCGCACGACTATGGGCGAAGATGTCGTCAAAGTATGTTTGTGCATGCGCCAGATAGGTCCTAAACAATTGCATCACTAAGAATCGGCGTCTGTACCGGAATGGTGGCAGCGTTTAGCTTATTATAAGCGTAAACGTACGCCACTTGCCGTTCGGCTTCCGGATACAAAACGTAGGTATCGACTGTGGAGACTTGCTCCCACGCAACATTCCTGCCTCCAGCTTTGCACGGAAAAAGGCGCCAATGACGTCACTCTGCTCCTTGCGTGTTACGCAGTATTTAGTTCCCGGAAACAGGTCAATCTCATGACGCACACCTCGGTCCGGAGGTAGGACCGACGTTGGGTCTTTGGAGATGACGTCTTGAATTTCATTGCCAAATAATAGTACGGATCCGAGGGACCATTTAGGATTGACGATCCACTTCGTGCGTTCAGCACCCTCTTGGTGTCCTCCAGGACAGCTTCATCCAAAAGCGACGACGAGTCAATCTCCTATTTTGGTCGTATACTAACCACCTCGGCTGAGTTGCTTGCCTTCGAGGCACCGCTTAATTCTTCGAAAGACATCACGTATAGCTCAAAAAGAGCATTCATTGCGAAAATAGCCTTAAGGGTGACATCGCCGTCTTTGTCTCCCATCATACCGATTAAAAGGTTGTATAGCTCTGCACTATCGTCGACGGTAGACGAACCCTGAATCAGGGTCGATGTCCCGCGTCTTGCAGATAACATACGGCATCGCCGTCTCCTCTCCATAGAGGTTTCACTTTTTATCTAGACCAGTGGGAACACGCATTCGGCATCATCCAGTGTCCCTACCATCTGCTTTATCGGCGCCTTGATGTCAATAACAACATTTGACGAAGAACTGCTATTCCCGCAGTCTTAGTCCAGTGGATAACGTGCCACTCCAAGCGCATCAGAAAGGCCTTGCCCAGAATGCGTGGAACCTCGTCCGACCATGCCACTCATGCTATGCAGCGACTGCTTCGAAATGTGAGCAGTGCTCAGTGGATTATGTGCCATCTCACGCGCATCACATGGGCCTCGCCCTCGATGCCTTGGTCCTTGGCTGATCATGCAACTCCACGTGCATCACTGGGGCCTCGCCCTAGATTTCTCGGCCCTTGGCTTACCATGCCACTCTTGTCATGCAGCAACTGCTTTGATACTTGAGCAGTGCTCAGTGAATTTCGTGCCACTCCACGTTCAATCCGCGAGCCACGCTCGGGACTTCTTGTTCAAAACACCTTTGGTGTTCGACAATTCAGGTCTCATATTTCCAGCACATTGACCGTCCCGGTCCAGTGCCCGCGCCAATAGCGCCTCTGCTTCCTAGTAGAGGTAAGTTCATGACTCACCAACGCTCCACCAGGGAATGTGCGAGTAGCGCCAAAGGTCTTCGACCTTCATCCAATTCATAGCTCATGGTGTTCCAACCATTACATACCAAGGATAAGGTCATACCTTGAATCCAAGTGTTAGGCTAAGAAGCGTTCCACGCTATTGAGGGAGAAAAAACTTGACACCGATGTCTACAGGGACCCTCGGCACAGACACACACGCTCCCGTCGCTAAGCGATCAGTGACGGTGTCACTCAACCGCGCTTTTAGCGCCTCAGCATACAGATGACTTTCTTATATCGTGAAGCGTCAAGCTGAACTGCCCAACGCCCCAGAATCGATAAGGATTTCCATGACTTCGTAAAGCCCTTCACGGTCGCTTCTAAGACCAGCAAGCCCGGCTTGCATACACATTCCGTGTTCTAGAGCACGGAGCTCTTCGTGGCTCGGCCCTGCTGCTCTCTACCTCTTTGAGGCTAAACAGAACTCAGTTCTTCCCCAGTTAGGCGCCTGCGCCTACTGGGTGTTGTCGTTTCCCCAGGTGAGAAGCGGAACGTCGATTTGATGAACCTTGACGCGTCTCGCTCAGGGGACCATCACTTTGAAGGTGACGGGTGTCTCCACAGACAAAAAACCGTCGGGTGTTCGATAGCCGCCCGGCAGCTCTGAGCTCTTCGACCCTGTTTCTCAGCATACCTGAGATCCATTGATATCAGACCCGCTCGACCAGCCCTGAGGGTGTGCATTCTAACCAAGTTGTGTCGATTTAATGTTGATTTCGGCATTCAATGCCACGTTCACCGCTTCTTCAAAAAAGACGGGTGCACACAGAAGACTCTCATCCTGGCCACGCCAGTGCGGATACCCTCCATGGAGGTGGTCAATGCAATCACCTTGGGAAGAGGATCTACTGCCATTCCGGTAATAATAATTCTCAACTCTTGGACACACTCCAACAACTCAGTCTTGCCTTGTCGGGTGGTAAGGAAATGCGATCGCACGCAATATGCCTGATTAGGTGCCAAGAACACTCGCAAAATCTGACGCTTCTGCTCCCTCGAGGAGGTGAACACCGATTCAACCGCAGTATCGCACGTTAGTGCCCATTCTCGCGCTCGGTCCTTGAGCTTGGAGATAGCTAGCGCAACGCGCTGTTGTTCGTTCTTGGGCATGGCGGATGCCATCGCCATCTCGGCCTCTCATATCCAGAGCAAGAGATTCTCTCCATCCTTACCCGCGAAGGTCTTAACGCTGACCATGAGCGGCCTGGGCCGGAAGGAAGCATCCGTCGTCGACGGTGCCGTCATGGAAGCTGTCGACGCTGACAGCTTCTGCTGTGAGTGCTCTAACAGAGGCTCGAAAAATCCTTCAGGCGCGCGCTTATGACCTCGGTCCCTTGTGCAACGAGGTACTCCATGCCCTCGGGATCCAGCAGGTACATCAGTTTATTAATCCGTCCTGCATGCCCTGGGACAAAAAGGAGTATTACTCCTTCCTCACAGAGGATCAGACATAACGACCCAGGCGTAAATTAACTTCGAGTGCTACCGAGTTCAGCGGGGCTGCCGAAGCTCTTTGATTAGAGGAAGCTAATCTAAGGTCATCGACCTCACGCTCTATACCAAAACCAGTGCGAGTGTAGCGGATTGCAATCCACTACCTCCAAGAGTATTTAAAACCTAAACCAAGGTAAAGAAGCTCTTACCGACCTGATGCTCTATACAAGAACCAGTACGAGTGTAGCGGATTGCAATCCGCTTACTTAGAGCCTTAACCAAGGTAAATTCGCTCTTCTGTTCAAAATTGAAGCTGTATATAATTTTTTTATTTGCGGCAGAGCCGCCTATGTCTAAAACCTTAAGTTTTCCCAATTGAATAGTAACACCTAATTAATATGCAGAATTGCTTGCAGTCCTGTAGGGTTTAGTCACGTAGTGGCTTCTTGTTGCGTTGTAGCCACACCATTGTGTGATTACGCCAACTTGTGTTATCCACACCTCTGTACGGTCACACCATCCTGTGTGACCCACCCTTTCATACAAGGGTTAGTGAAACCCCGTTACATGCACTTTGGAAAGGCCAGCATGAAGCGGTGGGGAGAATGGTATTCTTAATGAGGGATGTACGTTGTATACTAGAAGCCGAGGAAAGTGCCGCTGAGCGTCAGACCTATTTTACACCCTGGATGAGGAAATATACCATATCACCCGATTTGAGTCCTCACAGCAAGATTCAGCGGGGGAAAGCTAAACTCTAAACCCTAGTCGTCACTGTTCCAAGTGCAGACGGCACTCCTAGGGAAAAGCTCTGGTAATTAGAACAGCGCTGGTAGAACGACGATTTGCTCGTTATGCTCTTGTTGTGAGCAAAAATCACACTCAAAGTCGTCTCTGCACCAGCGCGGTGGATGACTTTAGATGTATCAATAACCAAAGCACAACGTTATTTGTGTAAGGATCGATGAGACTCTTGCGCTCGCGAAAGAGCAATCTGGGATCGTAGCTGAACTCGTTGGGATCGAGTTGGACATCATCACGGCGGGATTTCAAATCCCATCTTGCCAACGGAAAGGGCAGGGAGTTTGAAACTCGTGGAGAAGGACAAAAAAATGCGATGGGTTTCTACTATTTGAAAAATTGCAGAACAGTGTATCGCCGGATGACGTCAAAGAAACACCGGTATAGTTCTCACTGGAGGACACCTCGGTATTCTTACATAGAAATGTTAAAGCTGTCGGTTGCGAAGACCGCGCTTTCATGATGCTTCATTTTGTCATTTTATTTTGTGCGGGTAATAGACTCCCCGTGCAACTATGCTCTGAAAAGCAGGATGTTCAGCTGTCGAAACTGGAGTGGAATTCCAGGCGCAGTGGTCAGTAGTTCTATGATACTCTGATAAGTAAATTAAATATTACTACATATCAAAGTTTTTTCCTCAATAGCCAATCGTCTTCACTCTTTGATATCATAATCAGATTCACAAACGGAACTTCTCTAGCAAATTGAATTTTTAAAAGCAACCGCCGCGTAGTTTCCTCTCTCTCTTCGTGATCATATCGTCCATGGCAGAACCTTTACATGCCTCCAGAGGTGCTTCAGCTGTTGCCATTGATATCGAAAATTTCTCTACTACAATACCCGCTTCTATCTCGTCCACTCAAGCTGGAAAACGTTCAGCTAGTGAGGCCTTTGACGGTGACATTATGACGACGCTAGACGACGTCCTGGTGTCTCCACTTGATAAAAGGACCAAGTTACTTGACGAAGAATTGCCTGATGTGGATGATAATGAGGAATTTATAGAGCAAGAGGAAGATCTGGATACTGATCTTGCGCTGGGGTTGAAGAATGACGAAAATGGACAGGAATTGGATGATGATGGTCTAATTCTGGCAAATAAAGAACAAATTACGGAAAGTAAAGTCGTCAGTATTGACCATAAGATGGAAACGTCAGAGTTATCTCCTGCTGAAGAAGGAGATGGAAGTAAAGCATTGACGTCTCAAAATAATGAAATTGATATTGTTGACGTTGATGAGGGAGATGAAGAAGATGAAGAAGACGAAGAAGACTCTGTAGCATTATCTGAGCAGTATGATGATCAAGAGATAGCGAGAACCATTTTACGCGCTCAAAACCAGCGAGAAGCTAGAAATTTACTTCAGCAACTGGATGACTCGGCACGCAGTAAATTATGTCTTATGGCTTTAGAAAAGTATGGAGAAGAATTGTTTTATGGTCATGAAGAAGCAAGAGATGCGATTTTAGTAGATGCTTGCGCTCAAGACTCGATATTGTCACTTATGCGGGATGCTGTTAAAGTGCGGGACTTGTACTTAGGATCTTCGGCTACGGCACCAGTGGAACTCGATGATGATGAAGAAACCGGAGGATATGAAGATGAAGAAGAGGAAGACGAGATTGAAGACGAAATTGATGAAAGCAACGAAGAGATTGTTGTCATCTCAGAGGAAGAGGATAAAGGAGACTTAGATGAAGATGACGAAGAAAACGAAAATGCAACTACTTTTGGAAATGCTAGTGATGAAGAGCAAGTTGGAAGCAAAGATGTCAGCGAAGAAGAGGAAACAGAAGGGAGTCAGAATGCTGCACTGTGTAACATAAGTGCAGCATCAGATGACACAACAACATGAGGTTATTCGTTTTATTTTTGAATCTCAAAAGTGACTATTAGTACGCGTTCCCAACCTTAACTCATATTTTCGTGTCTGTGCTACCAACTTTCTGTCCTCGACTTCATTTTGGACTGTACGATCTTTTCTTCCTTTGCTTTATGCTTCATAACGCGTGCTGCAATGATCGTTATATCGTCAGGCATGCCACCACCCCACAGCAAGTCGTTTTCCTTCGCCAGTCGCGCAAAAGGCGAGTCACGTGTACGATCCAATGACAAATCATAAGCTTTCTGTACTAATTTTCGAGTCATAGTCTCCAGATCTGGTTCTGCACGCACAATTTCAAGTAAAACGTCTTCATCCACATTGTCGAACAGACCATCAGTTGCGAGAAGAATTAAGTCTCCTTCTAGCACAGGAACGCGCAGCCTTACACCACTCTCAGGAGTTTCGAATAAAGGCTTTTCTTTCATATGCGAATGCGTTTGGCCCAAATCGTCGACGACTTCACTTGCTAAAGAAGTACCTGCAAAACCAAGTTGAAATGGACAATTGAAGTAGTGAAGTTGCTGCGGAGAACGGTACGTTACGTGTGCTCCTTTTCGGCGTCCAGCAGGCGTCAAATCATGATCTCGATTGTTAATCTTACGCATGAGCGAGCCATCCAATGTGCCACGCAAGCGCGCAGTCTCACGATCCGATGCCTTGTCACGAATGATCAAGAAACCAGAGTCGCCCAAGTTAATGCCGTGTAGTTCACCCAATTCTGGGTCTAATGCAAGTACACACGCAGTGGAGCTTCCTACAATTTCTCTCTGCAAGACCGTTGACCACGCTGCATGCAGCACTTCGGACGGCTCAATATCGTGGTCTTTAGCGTATGAGACTTGTACGGCTTGGTGAGCTGCGACCATGAGTTCCTTTGCATATTGACGAGCACTCACGCCTTTTTCAAACCATGAACCAACCCCATCTGCGACTCCCATTGCGAGGACATCGACAGGTCCATGAGTACCTTCCGTTATAGTTGGAATGGATGGCGTCATATCAAACAGACCGTCTTGTAAAACTAGAGCGGAAGCCCCACCTTGATCCTCACCGTGAGGTACGACACCCAAGAAAAAGGCATCTTCTCCTCCTGCTTCCCTTTTCTGTGGATGTGGAATTGACATGGCAAATGAGCGAAGATAAGTTGTCCAGTAGTTTCGATGCACGTGCTCACTGTAAGAAAAGTATCCATCAGAATTGTCTACAACTTGTGGTTCTGACACAATCACGTACTGTTGAACGACCGTTTGGTCGAGTGATGTGTTTGCAGGTAACCCCTTACGCGGAAGAATTAAGTTGATGTAGTCTGATTTGGCGCTACAAAAATGTAACTACATCATGAGCTCAATAAAGCCTTATGATATCTTAGTTCTGCACCTTGTAGGATCGGGATTAAACTGTGCATCGTGGCGATGAATCAATGATGCAATATCTATTAATGATACAGTACCAAGCAACTTGCTCCCACGTAATACTGGCAACTCCCCAACTCCAGATAATGCCATCACAGCTCGACACTGCGCACATAGTTAATGTACGAGCACATTTATTCACCACTTCATTCCACTTGTACGTACATCTTCTAATGAGTCTTCAGGAGATACATACAACACTTTGCGAGCTGGAATCGCCACTTCCGACACCTAAAAAATGCTATTAGTCTAATACAGAACAAAGAGCCGTGATCCGACTCGATACTATGTAATTGTTCTACCTTAACGTTCCAATCCGTCCGCTTGCCATTAGAATGCATCCGCACTACCTTTTGTAATGCCAATCTATTTGTTATAAGCCCCACAACTTGATGTTGTTTATTTACTACCACAAGAGTAGCGGAATTTTCATTCTGTGTGAGACACTTCACAGCTTCATCCAGCGTTTGATCTTCATGAATGTAATTTGTTTCTTTGCTTCGGAATTGCTTAGCCACCTCCAAAAGGTCTGCTACTTGCATACACGATGGAGATGGAAGCGATTTAGCACTCATACAACGGCGTAATCCATTCGTGATTGGAGTTAGTGTGTTGTCAGATGGATATAAGGCGCATAAGGTTGGTGAGATGCGCGACAGACGTACACAGGACATGACGAGCCGCTGCATCTTTTGTTATTTTCACAAGTACTTGGATTTGTCAGCTCATTAAATCAGTTCTGAATATTAAATAGGCAAAACTTTGAGAAATAGTCAGAACTCTCTCTATAAACTCAGTAGATTTCAAAACTTTAGAGCCAGGAGGTAGACGTCACAATATCTTGATGACTTTATTACGTACACGGTGCTCCGCAGAATCCTTCTTTTTAGCTGCAATACAAGTATTGCAGCTAATCTCTTTTCAATTCACTAAGGGAGTTTAAGGATTACAGCATAAATAATGTTATGGCTAATCTGTAAGCTGACGATGTGGAATGTGAGTCAACACGTAGGACACATTATCTTCCAACATAATTGAAGCATACTTACTGACCATCAACACAAGTCACATTTCTACTGAAAAACCCAAACTTATACCACTATAAGCTTGTC
>NW_020187183.1:1016557-1033507 GCF_900000015.1 Plasmopara halstedii | reverse complement strand
TCTTCCACGGTCGCCCATACATGAGTCGTTAACGTCTTGAGATCATCGCCACATGTCGAATTTTGCTTCATGCCTGACTCTAAGCTCATAATCTCACCCTCTGTAAGCTGATCTGCTGCTTGTGTAAAGTTGACGTGTTTCATGAATGCTTTAAACTTATCCCAACTTACGAGAAGATCTTCTTTATAACTGAGAACCAAGAGCAAGATATACTGCACGGTAGGCAAAAGGAGACGCGTGAGTTGAAGGGTCTTGGAAGGCGTCTTGCCAGAACAGATGAGAATGGTAGCTGGAAGATCTGCGACGACATAATTGGTTTGATACAGCAAAAGCAAAAGTTTTTCAGTCGTCGTCTGAGGGTCGTTGACCATCTGGTTTCGAGCAAAACGGATGACAGCTCTTACGAAAATCAAAAGGAAATCAGCACAAATGACAGCCCAACTCAAAGTCTTGCTAATTTTGGCTAACTCGCCAAAGACACCAAAACTTGCTGAACTTAAGATTGCCATGGCCAATGCAGACACTTTGGCACCGTGTTCACGGACACAATCGTTATTTTCCTGAATGCACTGCATGCCACACTCAACAGGATATTCCATCGGACATTCCGTCCAACATGTGTTTGTCAGGTCATTGCGATCGTAGTTTTTTGGACAGGTGTTCATAAAATGCGCCTCTCGATAGCAGGCTGAGTCGCCGGATTGACTCCAAGGACCAACCCAATTGCGAAATGTTGATCTTGCAGTACTCACGGCAGTTGATGGTGTCGCTATCGTGTTCATTGGCGGCATTGACACATCCCAAGAAGATGGCAGCAACAAAGCGTGTTTGTTAGTCTCATCTTCCGAGTCATCTGAATCGTCCGAAAAGTTGGTGGATATTGGTGGATTAGACGCCGGACTGGACGAAGACCCAGAGTCAGAGTCAAAGCTGGAGGCTGAGCCCTTTCCAGAGTAAATCATCTCCCTTACACGGTCCATATAGTCGGAGCCCATCATTTCTGTAAGGGTTTCTGGCGATAGAATTTTGTTCTCGTTGTTTGTGTCGGTCGATGCTGGCGAATCGTCGTCATCCCTCCAGAAAGTCCAGTTGATAGCATTTATGCTGGTGGTACTGGCAATGACAGTTAAGAAGATGAAAGCCAATTTCATTCGAGCCATCTTGAAATCTCCGTGACTGGGCGAGAACTAAGAAGCGATGCCGAAGCACGTCTGATTCCTAGGCGGTGAAACGCAGAGTGAAATTGAGATCCGCTCGACTACTAATTGTGTCCCTGTTTTCGGACATGGTTGTACACACTCAACTGGTTCCACGATTTGCAGAAGGAAAGTGATGGGTAGGGTCCTGCGAGCCGGTCAAGAAACATGAACATAACCTATGTTTGAGATGGGGCTAGACGATAATTGGACAAACAGATGTACACCGCTGATTCTGTAGTGTGATTAAAGTTAACATTAACCTTAAAATTTTTTAACACGTTCGATATGTAGTGATCATCGAATTCTGTCAGCGACTGATGAGCGATGTTGTTTGCAATGTAGTAAAAGCAAAGTTGCACGCCCAGATTGGCGGCAGGAATGTCTAATCATTCATCCAGACTAGATTTCATTTCATTGAGTTTCAATCTAGCAGTGGTATTTATTGCGAAATGAGACGATCGACAAAAACCAGGTGGCAACGTTTAAAACTTATCACTACCCAATCCGAAATGACCGCTATGGATATCGAATATGGAAATCTTGCTGATAATCATATCGTCAAGATGACAACCGCTGCAGAAGCACATCCGTCTCCGTTTTATCGTTAAAATAGTCGTGCAATCCATTCCAGCATCTAGTGTATAAATGCTAATGATTGAGTCTTAGAAAGGTCCATTTTCCATCAACATGAAATTGTATTCATGTTTTTTATTGCAATGATGGTTCAAGACGTCGCGATCTTCGGACAGTTTACATTCAATATATATTAAATGTTTGGTCTGCATTGCAGAAAGGTTAGTGCATGACATGACGTTGGTAAATAGCCAGAAACATTGCTTCAAATTTATATTTCGAGATGCGCTTGCCTTGTCGTGCCTTGACATTTCCGATATTGCCAAACAAATCACGAAACGTCGTCGACGCTCACTGTGTCAGAAGGACTAGGTCAATGGATAACGCAAGGACGAGGCAATGCTGAGAACAAATCGCAATAGAGAACATCTGGTTCACCAGACGATGACAAGGGCCATTTTGCAGCCAGCAGTGGCTTTATTTAACAGAGCATCATAAATTTTGCAGTGAGTTTAAGCAATCCCTAACACATGGAATGACAGAGCCAGGGTATAAGGTTTAAGACCTTTACAACTGCCATGTGGCTTGATGACACGCGACACATTTTGATCCGGTCTCTGATGAAACTTTAGACTTTTATTCATCAGCTACGAAGGACTGATGCCGATGTAGCCTGAATTTGACAACCTACTGATAATAAAAAACGAGAAAAGGATAAATGAACTAAGTAACAATTGAACCGAATTAACACTTAACGAAATGTAATAATCAAAATTTACACAAAAAACGTTTGAGAATTGACTTTATAAGTTGCGCTTACTTTAAGGCTACGAAAGCTAAGTTAGTCCATACGACAGCGACTTACCCATGAAGCTGCAGTTATGTGAGGCAAAGCGTGTTTTTTACGCTCTGCTGTAACATACTACGCGGGTAACAAGTGACATTTTTATGATATTGGTAACATAATCCTGTAATCATCGTTTATTGAAATCAAATGGAAATTTGGAAAAATTACTTATCTGCTGTAATTACATCTTGGTATCCTGGCTTCATTTCAGTAGCATCCATCTACTGAAACTTCTGCGAGAAATCTCAAGATTGTTTATGGTTCATAAAAAAGTACTCGGTATCGGGTATTCCTCCTTAAATAAAAGCTCATCTTAGAATATTTATCTCCAAAAAAGTGTCTCCTCTTTTGCAATGAGCTTCGCCGATGGCTCATACAAGACGCTCTTATGTATATCAGTGTAAGTGTTCCACATTGAGAAAGTTTTAATTAATGTATGGATTATAAGTGAAAAGTAGGATACGGATCACCCAGAATGTTCAACTTGAACGGTGTATTCATGTCAGACAGAAGTGATTTGAGGCATCTTCAAATTGAAGCAAGCGTATTGAACTTTAAAGCTGTTGTGCGGATGTGTTGCTGTAAAAAGGATTGCAATCGAATCAGCGTTGAACGATGTTGTGGTCTTCCATATACAAATTATTCTTGACATGATTTCAACTTTTTTCAACTCGTCGTCGATCAAAAGACATAGGCTTTGCTACGATGTAATACGTTGTGCCAAAATGAAAGCGATACAGAGTCTCCACCTCCAGTCCAGCCTGATCTAATAGTGCTAAAATATCCCGATTCCAATGGCATCCCCACTTTTGAGCATGAAGGTCTGCAAATTTGTCCAATATACCTGAAAGCCACACATAGTTGCTCCGCCCGTGTTCCAGCAACAATATGCGACCACTATCCTTCTTGCATACACGTTGCATCTCCTGCAGCGCGCGCACAGGATTGTCCATACTGCAGAGGCCAAAAGTGTCAACCACAGTATCGAATCGGTCGTCTTCGAAGCACAAATTGTCGGCACTCATGATCTTGAGTTCGCAGCTTGCCAACCGCTGCTGCTGCGTCTTTGCTAATTGGTCAAGCATTCCATGGCTAAAGTCCGTCAACGTCACCTGGGTGGCTGCACGGTAGAAAGGTAAGTTTCGACCAGTCCCAGCCGCCACCTCTAATACTTGACCATCAGCCTTTCGCAGCAGAAAGCGCCGCATTAGCGAAATTCCGGTGAGTCGTTCATCCCAGTTCACCTTCTTGTCGTATTTGGACGCGTTCGTGTCAAATATCTGCAAGCGTCTCGCATCGGTTATTTCTGGAGCAGTCCCAATGGCATTGTGTTTCTTGGGATCGTAAAGTGTTATATATGTGGTGAAAGTCACCCCTGCGTAAAGTGCTACACTACTTATCAGCACGCCTGTTCGGCGCCAGACCGAAGCCATTGCACCACAAATACGAATTTATGCGTAAATTACATATTCGCCAAAAAACTATATTATGGTGTCACTTACATCAAATATTGTATTGTTCTAGCATTAAAATTATTGATATAAACAATGATCAGTAATTCAATATAGTATAATGGGACGCAATGTTTTATTGTGAAAACATTTATCATGTTTAGACCTTGTTTAAATACCAAGAAAACAAATGGGTAATAAAAACACACAGGCGCATTTTGTGTCACGAAGCTCGCCAGTCCCCTCGGCCCTCTGACCTCTGACCTCTAACCTCTCCCATCGTATGCCATCACCCGGAAATTGTAATCCTGCGGCGGCATCGATAATACCGCCCTCGCGACCACAATATTATGGCATCTCAAAAGCAACCGCGGGCCGTCCTGCGCTAGAGAGCAGGCTGCATTTCATCAGGCTGAACGAGAAGTGCAACAACCCACAATATCTGCATTGGAGCGAGGCTGCCGTAGCTCTTTGCTTAGAGGAAGCTAAGCTAGAGTCAACGACCTAATGAACCTACCAAGAACCAGTACGAGTGCAGCGGATCGCAATCCGCTGCTTCCAAGAGTACATATAACCTTGGCCAAGGAAAAGGGACTCTTCCATTCAGAATTGAAACCGTATTTAATTGTTATATTTGCGGTACAGCCGCCAATATCCAAAACCCTAGTTCTTCCTAATCAATATAGTGATATGCATTACTCCTGCCACGTGGTGACTTCTTGGCCACACAAATGTGTGATTACACCAACTTGTGTAATCCACACCATTGGACGGTCACACCATCTTGTGTCACCCCCTTTCATACAAGGGTACGTGTAACTCCATTACTCTCAGGGTACAATTAAACTGCTATATCCTCCCCCACCAAATTTGTGAATACCCCCAATTCACATTTAACTGTCGCCTCATACGAGGCTCTCGTCTCTGAGACACCTTCACGTTCTTTGAGAACAAATTTGAACATTCTCCGCTCTACGACACGTAAACACCCAGCCTAGCTGGTTCCTAGGGCGCCCGTGAGCAAAGTTCTTCTTCTACTGCACAGGGTGCATCTCCGGACTGTACGTCCGCGGCTTTACGAGAAGCACGTCCCGAGCCCTCGGCAACCGAGCGTACCACACCGCGCCGCCTCAGGCGACGGGTTTCCTCGTCGAGGCTTGGAGGAAGTTGACTACGAGTTGGACATACCTTTTCCAGCATGGGAAGACAAGGAGGATGAGGTGCGCCAGTGGCGTAACGTGAAAAAGTGAAAGTTTCCGGTGCCGCTGCGTTCATCACTCAAAGAGCATTTCATCATCTGCAGCGGCACCATAAACTTTCTTTGCTGTCTTCCTTACAGCGAAGCCATAAGGGAGTGGACATGCGCGCTGAGCGTCATCTCAGATTTGAGTTTGCCAAAATCAAGGCGTAACGCTGACTTCCTGCGTGTTGTTGCCCTGTGGTATAATCCATAACGCACCTGCGAGCTCTGTGGGTTCTCACACGGGTGAGTCTACGACTATAGCGGCTCAGAAGTACGGCTCTCCGACTTTCCGGGCTACTGTCGAGAAGCGCAACGCGCAAGACGACGCGAAGCGTCATGATCCTTCTGATCATAGGCGTCTACGACGTCTGGGCAAGTTTGCCGTAGTGGCACATCAAACCCCCACGAGTTTTCGAAGTTTCTGTCGAACCCCGTCGACGACTTCAATCCACAAGGCGTTCCACGCGAAAGTAGACGCCACCAAACTCATCGAGAAGTGTCGGCGGCGGACGATGACGACTTGGTCAACCGCCGTCCGTTGACCCGCAGTGCTCGTCGAGCGATGAAGGACAAAGTCCGACGTCATCGGTATTCCGCTTACCGCTGTCCGTAAGACCTCGAGAGCCTGAAGCACTTTGTGCGCCGACTGCCTCACGTGATGATTATCGGGCTCTGTTGGAGGGGCTCCTAGCCGTAGAGCAGGCGAATACGTCACTTCGTGTGACAGTAAAGCGCTTTGCGCCGTTGGAAACGAAAATTGTTGCACTCCGTGCTCAGAACCAGTTGCTGGTTCGGCTTCTGGGGGGCTGAGCTCCTTTGAACGCCACCCAGGCGCCAACGCTTCCGCGCTCACTAGCGCCTGATCCCGGACGGCTTAAGCAAGTCCACATAAAACACCGAGTGGGCGTATTTTTCTCGGAAGGTTCAGCGTATACGTTAGGTCTCGCTTGGCCACGACCTTGAAGGTCCGATAAACTGTAGACGGAGCTTCCTTCGCCTTAGAGATAGCAGAAACTACATGTGCAAAAAGGGTTTCAGCGTTTAATGAAACCAGGTCTCCGACCTCAATACTTTCAAATTTCTTTTTTCTTTTCGACAGTAATTTTCCTTCCGCATGTCCTGGCTTTCAGCCATCGCATTGCGAACTTGTCGTAAGACACTCAGTCTAGTAGATAGGAAGCCTCCGACTTCTTTTTGCACGGTGAGGGTGCTGACATCAGCTAGCCGTTCGGCAATTCCTCCCCAACCTAGCTCTGAGTCATGATATGGCGGCGTCAGCGGGACGCGAGGAAAAATAAGCCCGTTCACGTAGAACGGCGTATAGCCGGTAGATGAGTGCACAGCATTGTCCAGAGCAAGCTCTACGAGTGGCAGCATAGCGCTCCAGCGCTTTGGCGTCTCAGCGCAGACGCTGCAAAAAAAGTCTTCAACGACGCGATACATGCGCTCAGTCTGACCATCGGTCTGCGGATTGTCCGCTGTTGACAAAGTCAACTTGATGTCCAGCACCCTAAAGATTGTAGACCAAAACTTCCCAGTGAACCGTGGGTCTCTATCAGAGACAATAGACTCCAGGAGCCCATGTTGTCAAAAGACATGGTCCACAAACAGCGTCGCTGTATTCACACCGTCGATGGTGTCCGGCACTGCCGTAAGACGAGGCACCCGTATTGTCCGCCAAGTCCTTCGGCTGGCCATACACAAAGTCCATACTCATGGACTGCCAACACCCGGAGGGGACCGGCAAACTGGCCGCATACGGAGAGGGTTTCACCCTCTGGCACGTCTCACACGTGCACACAAATGTGCTCGTCCATATGTATAGCTTAGGCCATCATCAGTGGCAACCTACCGAGCCGTACGTCCTCTCAAGATCAAGGTGACCACTTAGTGGTGTGTCATGCGCCTCACAGAGGATACGGTATTTTCAATCCTCACGTTGAGGATTTAACTTCAATTTTTAGCGTATCCGTTGAAGCGGTGCTATAATACAGCAAATCGTTATCCAGTGAATATCGGTGCAACCGTGCGCGCAAACGCGTCGACAATTTCTTGTCCGAGTTTCCAAATTCCTTGCTTCCGAGAAATCATAGTAGCGCTTCGTATAAATCATCACCCGCGAGTAGAAGCGGGGTCCATTGTAGCCGTCGAGAAAAAAATTGTGGTCCAACCTTGATGCTACGTAGAGATCAAATTCTATAATGTGCATTCAACATTCTTTCCGCTTGTACGACATCGCATTTAGGACTTTTGTCTCTTCACCTATGTTCAAATGACTTTGAACGAAACAAGTTTATATGCGACGCGGGTCAAACCGTCACTGACGACGTCACCATCGTGACATGAGCAAGCTCATAGTCCGGTCTGCGTGTCAACGCATCAGCCAAAGCATTCTGCATTCCTGGCTTGAATTCCAGTTCGAAGTCATATTCTGAAAAAAAAACAAGAGCCACCTGGCCATCCTCTGTGAGAGGTAAGGCGACTGAGTCGCAGTGCGTAGTGACGCATGATCTGTGTAGATCACAAACGGTTTTGATCCAAGCCGGTGCACCCCGGACTTGACAAGCGCATAATTCATCGCAAGTAATGCCTTGTTGCGGACTGGGTAGTTCTTCTCCGCAGCCTTCAGCTAGCGAGATTCTTTGATCTCGACCCTCAGCGTCTGCTTGCAGCAGTGCGCAGCCGATAGCGAGGTCCAAAGTACACTAAAAGGACAATCGGGGGTCTGGCAACGTGCATGAAAGAGGATATATTTGACCCTGTCAAAAGCCTCCCGATGCTCGGTGTCTTAACACCATTCCTTATCCTTTTAAGGAGTTTTGACAATGGCCGTTCCATTTCCGCATAGTTTGCGCCAGATTTGTACAAGTAGTTGGCGAGGCCAAGCCACTTGCGCAAGTCCTTTTTGTTCTTTGGAACCGGCCAGTCTGCAATGGCCTTAACCTTAGCGGGATCCGCTCGAAAGCCACGCTTCCCAATATAGCACTCTAAAACGGGGATTTATTTGACGCCGAAGATGCACTTATCTGCATTAGCATACAGCTTATTTGTGCGCAGGCACTTGAACACCGCTCTCAAACGGAAGATGTGGTTTTCACATCTGTCCTCTCGTACCCTGCGCGACTGTGGGCGAAAATGTCGTCGAAGTATGTCTGTGCATACGCCCGATGGGGCCTAAACAATTGCGTCACAAGACTACTAAATGTTGCTGGTGCATTTGACAGCTTTTGGGGCATCACCAGCCACTCCCAGAGCATCCCGCTTGGAGTACCCACCGCTGTCAGCAGAATATCACTCGCTCTCATGAGCTATTGGTAATTGATATTGACCAAGTCTAGTGCACTGTACTTTGTACAGCCAGCCATATTTGTTTGGAGGACATCCTTTCCAGGAATCGGCGTCTGTGCCGGAATAGTGGTAGCGCTAAGCTTATTGTAAGCATGAACGATAAGCCTCTTGCCTTTCGGCTTCCTGACACAAAACGTGGGTGTCGAATGAGGAAACTTGCTCATGCACCTGTCCTGCATCATGCTTCGCACGGAAAAGGCGTCAATGATGCCAAATAGCTCCTTAGGCAGGGGCCATTGGCGAGTTACGCAGTATATGGTTCATGGAACCAGGTCGATCTTATGACGCACACCTCGGTCCGGAGGTAGCACCAACGGCGGGTCTATGGAAACGACGTCTTGAGATTCCTTCACCAAAGAAAAGTACGGATTTCTTAGGTTACGATCCACTTCATGCGTTCTGCACCCTCTTGGTGTCATCCAGGACAGTTTCATCCAGAAGCGACGACGAGTTAATCTTCTTATTCGGTCGTATAATGACTACCGGTAAACTGCCTGCCTTTAAGGCACCGCAAAACTCTTCGAGAGACATCTCAAGAAGAGCTACCACCGCAGGAACAGCCTCAAGGGTGACGTCGCCGTCTTCGTCATGCCGCTAACAGGGGTATATAGCTGTGCGCTATCGTCTACGATAGACACACCCTGGGTCAGGGTCGACGCCCTGAATCTTGTAGATATCATACGGCTTCGCCGTCTCCTCTCTATAGAGGTTTTTATGTCTCATCGAGACCAGTGGGAGCACGCACTCGGCGTCGTCCAGTGGATAACGTGTGACTCCACGCGCATCAGAAGGGCCTTGCCCTTGATGCCTTGGACCTCGTCTGACCATGCCACTCGCGGAATGTAGCAACTGCTTTTTAACGTGAGCAGTGCTCAGTGGGTTAAGTGCCCCTCCACGTGCATCACAAGGACCTCGCCCATGATGCCTCGGCCTTTGGCCAACCATGCCACTCTTTGCATGCAGCGACCGCTCCAATACTTGAGCAGCGCTCAGTGGGTTATACGCCACTTCACGTTCAGCCCGTGAGCCACGCTCGGAACTCTTGTCCAGAACGACTTTGGTGTTTCACAACTCGGGTACTCCGATATCCAGCTTATTGACCGATCCAGTTCAATGCCCGCGCCAATAGAGCTTCTGCTTCCTAGCAGAAATGTATTCATGATCCAACAAAGCTCCACTAGGAGACATGCGCGTTGCGCCCAAGATCTTTGACCTCCAATCAATTAATGGCCCATGGTGTTCCCACCATGCCATACCTACGAGTTCAATACAACTCGCACGCATCGCACTGACTGTTCTGAGCGTTTCTACAAACACTGCAACATGTTAGAGACTGTTTAGTGAAGTCGCTCTTATCCAATCTGCCAGGAGAAACCGATTGCAGCCAAAGAAGGTAGAAATTAAGCATTGTCAGGAGTGCAGTAGGAAAGAAGACCGTCAAGGAGGATTCGGATAATAGTTCACGTAATCAGAGCCCCGGAAACGCTCATATTGTTGATTCAATTCATGTTCATTAAACACGCTGAAAAAATTATAGAGATGATGATTCTTCCGACGACATGTACCCAAATATTGGACTGCAATTCTCTAAGTAAGTTTTCTAGCGCTCTAGAAAATGCATCGAATGATACAATCGATGTTGAAGACGATCAACAGCAACCATTTCAAATGTCTTCATGCAGTCGGAGGAGGTCCAACATTTAATGCAGGATACGATTGATTTGGGGGATGACGGAATCGAGAAAGTAGTACTTAGTTTTGGTGGGTTTCGTGCGCTATGGACAGTAGAGAATGACCTTTACTGGTCCTAAGAGCCTGAAGACATGTCTGTATTTGTTTAAATATTGAAACATACAAAGAGAATAAAATGCTACAGACTATTTAGATTTCGTAAGTGAGCGCTCAGTCGTTCGTATGGCCATCTGTCCTGGGAGTGTTTACGGTGGACTATTCCAGTCTACCTTGAACAACGCAAGTCGAAATTTTATTGCGAAGCACGTCACGACCAGGATTGTCTTGAACGGTCACAATGAATGAAACACTTAGACAGCCCACTGACCATATACCGGTATAATCAAACGCGTTTTTAGAAGACAAAACAAATCTATGCTTATGGTATTCCATCAAGTTGCTAGAGCCGCCAGACTGGTTAAAGGTGGTGACGCATAAAATTACGGCCTACCCGTTAAATATACGCACATACGCACTTGCGCATTTATAATTATTGGGTTGCTTGTAAAGGCGTTCAGTATATTGCGCTCACTGAGCCATACTATATTCTTGAAATGTATGAAAACTTTTCTCACCACTTGAAGCTGTTCCCGTACTGTGATGCAGCGTCCATTGAGAGATGTTTGCCATTGTATACGCGCTGTCAAACGCTTTGATACAGATCAAGCCGAGCTCAAACGTCTTTGCTTCATATTGCATTTAGCAATGCAATACATGTTGCGTCTGACTCATACGTCATACATTAATTTGATGGTGTCATGGGTGACGCGACGGCCCATCACTGACACATCAAGCCGACACGGCGTGCCGACTACTCCAAAGATATACTCAGGAGAAAGGATTGACCAGTTGGCTTGGAAAATGGCTATCCTTCAAGATCATATGGAGCTTATAAGCAGCTCACAAATGGAAAGTGCGTACAGTTAGGTGCTGATAGATCTTTTATGGGTGAGTCCATTACTGAGAACTATACAGAGCACTGAGTGTGAGGATTAGTTGTTTCTGAAAAAGTGACGGAGGAATATGACGACATGGTGATGAGATTCCCACTACGCCCGATGCACACGGATATTAGTGTGTGATATTGGTTTAAGGTGGGTCGAGAAACCAAAAAGTGCCTCACACGTCAATGGATCTGACACAATATAACGTCTTGAACGCCTTATTTTGTGCAATGTTTGAGGCGGGCTTGGTGAAGGAAACAAACCCCCTCATTCGACGCTGCCGCAAGGCTAACGGGAAATTAAAACTTTTGCACACTTGTAGTATACTTTTGCAGCTTTCATGTTGGGGTGTTTGAGTACTAACGATGCCCAATCGACTAGTGATAGATTTATTGGCTGCATAATGCCTATGCGGATTCTTCCTTTGGCGATACATTTGTTATACTCGTCAGGGGGCGGGCGTGGATATAACATCAAGTATAAGTGAGTGTATGCGCTTAAACAATCTGTTAGCCAAAAACAATTGCGTCAATTGCAGCGACAAAAATCCGTCTATGGAATGACATTTACAGAAGTATTGGCCTGTGGCAGATCCCGCAAATTCTTAGGTCATTCTAGATTGGTGGGTGCCGCTGCCTCAATGAAACTGGCTGGTTCTAGCAAATTCTTGCACACGTATAGTGAGATCTACACCTAAAGAGCGCGGTCCCTCAACAACTAGTGGTACAGTGTGGCGAAAAGCCCATTAAGACTGCTAAAAAAAGTTTCATGTTTTGCTTTATTCTGGATCTTTTGATACCGATCGACCATTTTTGTCATATGTGACGCTTTGGCTGTTGCCATAGGCACAGTTTTGCTTGAGTCAGCTGTTGATGGGCATTGATGGGTTTGTGTGTCTGATTTCTGTCGGCTCAAAGCGGCAGAAAGGAGCTATTCTGTTCACGACATTAACCCTGCCACAATACAGTATTCCCTTGTCAGTTCCACAGCACACAAATGCTTGGCTTGAAGTCACTTGGGATCTCCACAGCCAGTGCGTCGTTACACGCAGCAACGTTGTCTCAAACTCTATCGCAGAGAATAGGAAGCTGACTAAATCTCTTGTAGAGAAGAGGTTGCTTACTAACTTTCTATGTACACAATCGAAGATTAATTTGCACCAGTCAACTTTTTTACAAGTTATAAACAGTCGCATATCACAATGGTGACGTCACGCATCGACTAGGCAATTCCCGGGTCATAAGCCTTTTTATGCAGTTTAATTCTTAAACTTAACCGGTTGGAGCAGCTTAACCGTACAGCAATCAGAAATGTCCTGACGGCCGCTGTGATAGAAAGTTATAACCTCCTATTTAAATAGTGAGAACAAGCTCTTTAAACTTCCAATCACTTTGACTGGAAGCCTTGAAGTTTGAAGGATTCGGATGACGAAAAATGAAGGCCCTCATTTGAGCCGAATTTGCTATTGTGGAATATGAAGGATGAGAAAAAGAAATTGTTTGGCATTTCACCGCACCTCTTTCCTGACAATGGCTTAATATATATCACCCATCGCATATTTTGGCGCTGAAAGTTGTCATATCATAAGGAAGTGCCTGAACAATATGCACTGACGGGTGTTGCCGATGGAGTTTCATGCGGCACCCATTATGCCCAGTGTTGTAAGAAGACATATGGACACCTAGTTGATGTTGTTCCAGAAGCTAGGCAGCGGCAGCTGGGACAAATGCAATCTACATAAAAGAAAATGCACCAAAATCTTGGTTGCGGTATTTTACAATGAGGCAAGGTGTAGTTTATTTGCACAAGAAGTTTCAAGTTACGCAGGGGATCAGGGAATATAGGCTAACGTTAAGCGGAACTACACAGCGATATTATAGCCACAATTTGAGGCGTAGTTCCTGAAACTTAACTTTGGAATGTGAAATGCAGCATTGGTTGCAAGATAATAGTCTGGAATTGTTTAGTGAATCAAAAATTGCGCACCGAATACAAACAGATCATATATTGTATTTGATGACCGTGAACGATGCTTGCGGCGAAGACGAGATTTAGCCTGAAAAGCGTTCTCCATCATGTTGACTTGAATGTGAGGATGACAATAATATTTAGATCAAATCTGCGGTCCATAGGGACCCTCGGCATAGTAACACATGTCCCCGTCGCGAAGCGAACAGTGACGGTTTCACTCAACCGCGCATTCAGCGCCTCAGCATACAGCTGACTATCGTGGAGCGTCGAGCATAATTGCCCGACGCACCAGAATCGATAAGGATTTTCCATGGCTTATCAAAGTCTGCTTGCACACACCATTCGTGTTCAAGAGCACGCAGCCTTTCGAGGCTGGGCTCTCCTGCCCTCTGCCTCTGTGGGGCATGACAGAACTCAGTTTTCCCCCATCTATGGAAAACAATTTATTCTGCTATCTGAAACGGATCCGGCCTCACTCATGGCGATGTCGGAAATTGGCAATTCCGATTGATTGATGAAAATCATTTACAGCTACATCAAGAGATAGTAGGCTCATATATCGCTAAGACTAATTTTAATGGCATAACCCATCTGAGATTTCTAGCGCTCTTGATTTCTGGAAACACTTTCGGTGAACGAGCTGAAGAGCTGACAGCCTCTCGAGATTGGATTCAAAAGTTGCCTTTTTGGCCACGACATAAAGCCGTGATAGAGTCGATTGAAAATGATTATGTGGGCATTTGGGCCATTGAAAGGCGGCTTGCTCTCAGCACAAACGCCCGACCGATTCTTTCATATTCGCAATGAAGTACAAATTGATGACGAGATATCGTTTCCTTATGAAGAATTAAATGTTTGAATTATGTTTCTGGTTTAGCGATTTTTCTTGAATTCTTTTCAAAATTTCTCGCAAAGACATTCAAGAGTGCTATTTGCCACATAAATATATCCTTCGATATGTAATTTGAAGTATTCACGAAATCATATAACTTTGAAGCAAATTTTTGCTAAATGTACAGATCAAATAATTTGTTTTGAAACATTCTGCTCATCTATGTATCTAATTAAATGTTTGAGTTGTCGTCACTGCTATCCGCGCCACGGGACATTTTAGCCGTGCGTGTGCTAAACGAAGACGATTTTCGCCAGGGTAACTACCGTGACGGTAACGTTCTTCGGTGTCGCGGCATAATACGCGATGTGCAAGACCCCGAGCTGGTGCTATCAGGCGGCGCAATACCTGCATCGACTGATGGTGAGGCGGTTCGCCAACAGTTTGTGGAGCGAGTTCCATTGACTGTCACTCTTTTTCCTCACACCAGTGACTGGGCAACTTACGCTTATTATAACAGTTCGAAGGTTGACAAGTTGGTCAAGAATGATAGCGAAAATGAGTGTAATGCTACTTTTAAGGGTATAAAGCGTTCTAGTGAAGTTGTGAATGATCAGGTGATCGATTGTATAGAGAAAGATCAGCAGAAAGTGAATACAAAGAAGTCTAAAGTGGTCGATGAGCATGTGGAGGTGGAAGAAGCATTGGTGAATTCACAAGCAGTCAATGTTTATGTCTACGCTGGTCAGTACAAAGATATCTCACTTGACGCTTTTAAGGTAAATGAAGCCTTCGAATTCGTTGGAATCTTGGATCTAATGGTTGCAGGCACAGATACCAAAATCAATGACAGCGAGAACGTTTTAAGTACTCAACAGCTCAAGGAGTTGCAGATCTCGGAATGTATAGATGAGATGCAACGCAAGGAACGATCGGGAGTTGTACTCCACTGTTGCCATGTTATTGGTTTGCAAAACATCCATCACGTGCGCCCTCATGAATCGATTGAGTTTTACCAGCAAATTGACGAATCGAATGAAACGCGGACTCAATTTTGCTTGCAAGAGTGGAGTAAACTTGGCTACGATACTGATATTCTTGCATTACGCACTCAACTTGTACAATATTTAGCTCAGGCTGTGCATGGAGACTCTCTCACGGCGGAATATTTGCTATTAGCGTTGCTCTCACACGTATATTCACGTGCCGATCCGTCAACGCCACTTGGCAATTTGTCGCTGAATTTAACACTAGATAAATCATCCACTGAAAAGCAGAAGACTGTTTTTATCCATGGCATCTACAAGATACTGACATTGCTTATGCCAATGGTAGCACGTGTGGATTTATCCATAACAACTTTGAACTCGACAAAATTTATGCCGCATAAAGACTATGAGCGAGAAAGATTATTAAGTGGTATCTTGCAAGCGGCGAATGGCACTATGATGCTGCTGAATGAGACGGTGCTCTCGACAGGACAACTGAACGAGCAAGGGGTAAAGAACTTAGCTGCTTTACAGTCATTTATCGATAAGATGTTGTTACCATACGACTTTCGTTTCTACACCATGGATTTTCCACAAGATGTGGCTATTGTTATTGTGTCGGAAGGTAAAAGTATATTGCCGGCAACTGTAGTTTTACCCGTTGTTGATACAGACAACACAAACACAAACGAGCAACCAGTGGAAGCGTTATTGGAGTGTTTTCGCTTATTTTTGAGCGTTTTACGCTCGTTTGCGGTTACGATTGGCAACGAGGAAGCAGATATGGCCGAGAAACACTACGTAGAGTGCCGCAAGTCGGAGCAAAAAGTTGCGGTAAGTGCTAGTTGACGGGCAAAGGAAAGTTTTGGAATTTGATATATCCGTTTGTATGTCTGCGTCGTAGATTGAAGATCTTCACCGCTGGTTACGCCTTGCTCGTCTCGTAGCGCTCAGTCGCGGAGAAGGCCAAATTTCAAAGAATTCTTGGGATGCGATGTTGGCACTGGAAACTCAAAGACTAAGTCGTCTTCCGACTATGAACTCGAAGTAATCATGAACTATATATTTTGCTCAATCAAACTTATTTTGATACCACATCAAGCTAGCTCTTCGTGCTAACCGTTTGATGGCGTCCATCTTTGAATAATCACCACCAAAAAGTCTTTTTCTATATGTGGCAAGATAAGACCAATACAAATCCAACATATTTGAAATGCACGACTTACCATGTGCAATGAGAAGCTCCAGTTTCCGAATGCGAATACGCATGAATTGCAGATCATCCTTAGGATTTAAGTCGCGCACAACGCCACGGGCCTTTGTAGTTAGTTCCATCATATACAGTGCATACTTCTCAGCCTCGGCCACTTGCATCTGTGGATGACGTCGAAGCACATTGCCACAACGGTCTGCAATCACGTAACCTTCCACACCCTTGTGGTTTCTGATGCGTTCAAGAGTTTCCTCAACCTCAGACATGTTCTATAGATCTACTGCGCCTCTTCAAAAGTATGATATTATGTGAAAATTTTTGTTTTGCCGCCTCTTCCCAAGCCAAATGCAACGAGTTCGTCGTGCACCTTTGACTCATTAAGCTTGCGCTAAAAACTGACTTCATACGGTCCACCCTGGAGCGGGGCCGGAGCCTCTGAATTAGTACAACAACTTTGCTCTTACTTGAGTTGTGAGCGACGTGCGTAAAACTAAGTCTAATTTAAATAGTATTAAGGGAGAATAAAAAAATGCCCTAACTTTTGCCATATATAAAAAAAATATCCCAGCTTTTCGAAAAATAAAAAAATACCCAAGCACGTAAATTATT
>NW_020187183.1:1015461-1016547 GCF_900000015.1 Plasmopara halstedii | reverse complement strand
ATCTGGATATAAGTATGTCTCCTGCTCTGAAACGTGGAGTTCGATCTGACAGCTTTGTAAATACTCCTCCAGAGACGTATGATCGAAAGAAAGGTAGAACTGGTCTTGTTCTCTATAAAGGAAAGGGCCTACCTAGACTCCCTGGTAAGAGACCCAACCCGCGAGCTCTTGCAGTCTATCGTCGAATCGGTGGTGCCATGATCAATTTGCAAAAGCTACATCAAGGAAAGCTATCGTTACGTAAAGCTCAGAACACGAAAGAGATGGCAGGAAAAGTAGCCACCCTGAGTAAGGAGCTCACATCTATTGTCAAGACCTTGACTTACGATGGCAAGATTGACAAAGGAGCATACTACAAACTCTCTATGGATGATAAGGCAACGTTTGATGATTTACTTACCAAGACAAATCTCCTCTATACTCAAAAGGATTGGGTAGATCCCAAGGGAGCACTGCTTGAGGAATACCAGAAGCTCGCAGGAGAAGTGGCTATTCAAGGTAAGGATGCTAATCCAGAGATTAAAACGGAGCTCAGACGAGTTATCGTCAGTATGTTAGCTTGTGGATTAACAAGCGAGCGCAGAGTAATCGAATTATCATCAATGCTGTAATATAGCAAGTAACATTATGCGGATAAATCCCAAAAGGATCTGCACAAAAAGCGAGTCAAAGTTGCGCCTGATAGTGACGTGGAAAATGAGACTGCAAAGTCACCACCAAAACTTAACAGAGACAAGATGGAAGCACTTGATCTAGATAAATTGAAAAAGTCCCTCCGAGAGTTAATAGATGAAAAGAGCACAGGTGGAAATTAGAAACCTTTGCTCTTTAATAAAATATATACAGTATGGAATAGTTACAATAGTATGTGAGTTATTTGAGCTCCGACCTAATGTCAGCGATATTCTGGTCGAGGCATTTCAGATTAATATTGTTTCAATTTTCTTCGACTTCTTTTCGGTTTCTGAAGGACATGTCATCCTAGGGCATTTGGGCTTCTAGGGTTTAGGGTTCTCAGCTGATTATTTTGGCATCCCAAGACCAGTTTTACCTTTCTTTCGATCATACATCTCTGGAGGAGTATTC
>NW_020187183.1:1014391-1015451 GCF_900000015.1 Plasmopara halstedii | reverse complement strand
TGCGCAGGGGGCAACCGTTCTGAAGGTGACGGGTGTCTCCACAGACAAAACACCGTCGAATGTGTGTCTGCTGCCCGGCAGCTCGAAGCTCTGCCCCCTCGTCCACATCATAGCTGAGATCCAAGGGCATAGGTCCGCTCCACGAGCTGTTGGAGTGTGCATTCTAACAAAGTCGCACCGACTTGAAATTGAATTCGGCATTCAATGTCACATTCACCGCCTCTCCAAATGAGAACGGACGCACACGCATTCACCGCCTCTTCAAATGAGAACGGATGCAGACGGAAGACTTCCATTCTGGCCACGCCAGTGCGAAGCCCTTCCATAAACACGGTCGCTGTGACCGCCTTCGAAAGAGGATCTGCTGTCATTCCGGCAATGAGAGCTCGCAACACATGGACAAAGTACACCAAATCCCTGTTGCCCTGTCGGGTAGCAAGGAAACGCGATCGCACGCGATACGCATGATTAGGCGGCGAGAACACTCGAGAGAGCTGCAATGTGCCTAGGAGGGAAACGCAGCTCCGACCAAAGTGCCGCACGTCAGTGCCCATTCTTGCGCTCGACCATCGCGCTTTGAGATGGCTAATGCCACGAGCTGTTACTCGGTCTGGAGCATGGCGGAAGCGATGGCCATCTCGACCTCTCTCACCCAGAGCAGGAGATTCTCTCCATCCTTCCCCTCAAAGATCTTAACGCTCACCCTGAGCGGCTTAGGTCGGGGGAAGTCATTCGTCACCGACGGTGGGGTCATAGACGCAAATGATGCAGACATATTCTCTTGCAGGTGCTCTAGCGCAGTGCGCTTTGTAACTCGAAAACGCCTCTAGACGCGCACCGATTGCCTCGGGGCCTTGTGCTACAAGATGTTGCACGCCCTAAGGGCCAAGCAAGGACATCAACTTATTAAGCCCGTCCTGTATGCCCTTAGGCAAAGAGGAAAATTTCTCCATCCTAACAGAGGATCAGTCGAAACGACTCAGGTGTAGATTGACTCCAAGTGCTACCAAGTGCAGTGGGGCTGCTGTAGCAAAACGCTTGAGATAGCGTACTTTAGGTT
>NW_020187183.1:1006952-1014381 GCF_900000015.1 Plasmopara halstedii | reverse complement strand
GACTTCCATTCTGGCCACGCCAGTGCGGAGGCCTTCCATAAAGACGGTCACTGTGACCTCCTCCGGTCGGGGATCTGCTACCATCCCAGCGATGAGAGTGTGCATCTCTTGGACAAAGTCCACCAATTTCTTGTTGCCCTATCGGGCGGCAAGGAAACGCGATCGCACGCGATATGTTTGATTATATCGGCGAAAACACTCGTGATAACTGCAACTTCATCTCCGCCCAGGAGGGAAATGCAGCTTCGACCGAAGTGCCGCACGTCAGTGCCCATTCTCGCGCTCGACCACCGAGCTCTGAGATGGCTAGCGCCACGAGCTGTTGCTCGGTCTGGAGCATGGCGGATGCGATGGCCACCTCGCCCTCTCTCACCCAGAGCAAAAGATTCTCTCCATCCTTCCCCTCAAAGACCCTAATGCTCACCATGATTGGCCCAGGACGGGGAAATTCTTCCGTTACTGACGGTGGCGTCATAGACGCAAATGATGCACACATACTTTGGTGCAGGTGCTCTAGCAGCGCGTTTTTGGAATTTGAAAACGCCTCCATACGCGCACCGATTGCCTCGGGCCTTGCGCAGCAATGTGCTGCAGGCCCTCAGGGCCCAGCAAGGACATCAGCTTGTTAAGCCCGTCCTGCATGCCCCGGGGCAAAGTGGAAAACTGTTTCATCCTAACTCCCCACAGAAGATCAGTCTAAACGACTCAGGTGTAGATTGACTACAAGTGATACCAAGTGCAGCGGGGCTGCCGTAGCTTTGCGCTATGAGGAAGCGTAACTTAGGTCGCCGACCGTTTGTTCTTAACAAGAACCAGTACGAGTGTAGCGGATCGCAATCAGCTACCTCCAAGAGTTGTTAGTACCTTAACCAAGGCTAATAAGTTCTTCGGTTTAAAATCCAAAACTGTTTTTATTTATTTTCATCGGCGGCAAAGCCGCCTAATTTTAAATGTATAGATTTTCCTCAATGTGTATAGTAAAATCTAAATAATACGTTTACAACTACTGGCTATCTAGCCCCGTACCGAATTCTTGTTTGGGTCTGGTGCCCATCTGGTGTGATATACACCCCTGTTACCGTGGTATGTGGAACCCCGTTACAGCTCTGATACGGCAACCCCTGGTGTACAGCACAACGATGCAGTGCAACCGCGAGCTCTGATAAAGTAGCATCAGAATATTTTAGCTACTCGATTCCCATAATCTTTGAAAGCGCGAAAAATGTTACCTCCGGATCGCTCTCTGTACGTATCGTCTCGTCAATTCATTTTATCACCATCATCACAAGCGATAATATTGTCGGGGCGATCAAAAAGCGCATCTGCCGCAACATTCAACCAATCTGATTTATACCGTCCCATAATGGAATACTCGGAAAAGAAGGTCAAGACTCGTGCTATTCTCTGTGTAATATGTGTTAAAGACCTCGCTGTGCGCGACGATACATGATTTGAATCGATCAACAACGGCATGATAAACCCACATTTTAAATTACATTAGCATCTTCATTCTAAGTGATTACTTGGATGACATGGTAGATCTTATACCGTTTTAGTATGGCGAAGCTCAAACACAATCACACATTCATGCCCACCGACATCTGCTTAGTAGCCTTTTGCACATGATAATAAGCATCTCAAGCAACACATGATGACCGAGTTTTGTTTGTCAAAGCCAGAATCGATGCACTTGTAAATCATCCTCTTAAAGTTTTAATTTGCACCAACACTAGTTAAATTTATTTAGAGCGTTTGGTGCGAAGCCGGCCATGCCGGCATACTTTGCAATGGTCTTGTGGGAGTAGCTAGTAAGGTAAAGCTGCTTCTCAAAACTCTTTTAGACAAGGAACCGACTAGATCACATTGTATTTGCTTATCGTAAGATTTAAAATTGCGAGATCTTCCGTCATTTGATAAAGCTTCCGAGAAAAAGGATTCCATCAGTGTCAGATGCTCACATGTCCGTACTGGCTATCAGCATTTCGAAGCGCATGCATTTGAGCAATTGTCGCAAGAATTTGATGAGATTATTGTGCTAAAATAAGCTGCGGTTGAGGAATTATACAAACCTTAAAAGCCAAATAGAACCGTAACACGGCACTCTACAGAATATATCGTTATTAATGATCCGTGCATATAGCTTATTCATCTGCCGTTCTATGTGGTTTGTACACTAAAAAGTCCGTGCAGTATTACCAAACACTCCAAACGTGTTTCGGTATGAATACTAATCGCAACAAGAGGGACATCTCTGTCTGGCATCGGTCGTTAATGATACCATAAACCAGGTTATGAGCACTGATCACGATACAGCCGGCCGTGCTGACCGGCATCACATCCCTCACACGCCTGGCGATTGCTCCAGAATGATAACTGTTTTTTTTGTGACATAAGCATGCATAAGTCTCCCTTGCAGCTTACCTCTATAGCACAGAATGTAGGCGTCGACATTCGAGAATTGATTTCCTCACCAATGCAGCGTTGAGCTTTTAATTGAAGAAAATATCTCATGAACACACTGTCCTTATGGATGTTGTCGTTGTCTGGCCACGTTTGATATTGGCTTTGGGATCAGTTGACGTTCATAACGCAAACATCAACATGTGAGAAACACGTGTGGCCGATCTCTTGTCACCGCGTTGCAGCAAGATTCGTAAGTTTTGTATAGATGCTGACTCGCTCATCGCATGCAGTTGTCCGTGAGTGGTCTCAATCACAACTTTTAGTATGGTAAAGACGAGCCCACCTTCTTCTCTGGTACAAACCGTAACATTTTGGGTAAATTCTGTTTCTTGCAACATATTAAAAAATCCCCTTGGGAGGTACAGTAAACGTATTGAGATTTTTCACCGGATGTGACGGGCGAGAATTACAACCACTAAGTCTATCTTTGTCACTCTGCTTGCGAGCAAATGATCTTTTACTCTTTCGTAGATTTCCGCATTGTAAGAGGGTGCTACTTACAACACTTCCTCTAACACAACACACACGCTCGTGCGACGAGAAGCGATTTTCGACTTGGGGAGAAGATGAATGACTTGAGGGCTTGTAGACTAAATAGCAATTGACTAAGTAAATGGTCTCTAGGGCTGTATGTAGCCCTAGAGACACCCCAAGGGTTTGTAAATGTTATAAATAAAAATAAATGAGTCTTGTGCTCCTTATACAATCAAAGGTGTCCTAAGGCTGAACTTAGCTTGAACTATATAAAATCTCGGGTGTAAGAAGCTTGCGCTTAAACCGGCATGAACTTCAACGTTCGTGAAAAAGTCCCAGCAGAAGTATTTCTCACTTCAAAAGCCAGAGACACGTCAGACTCGCTGACAGTGCGAATACCCTGATAGCAACCAAAATTTGGTATCATACCGAATTTGATGGCTTCTTAGAGGACGTCAAATATGCATGTGGAAACACCACATTGTAATTCTTTTTTTGTAAATCACCATAATGGACGCAGAAGGTACATATATGTGCCTCCATGTAATGGGTAAATGTTACCTTTTAAATCACCCCCTCCTTAATGTCAGGAGTAATCTGATTCTTGTGCAGAATTTTGGAGCAGCTCACTTTCCGATCAATAATGAAGTGATCAAACAAACTACATTGAAGAGTGTTTTTACTGAAGCGGCAAAGTACGGTTCCAGAACTCTTTTACGTTACCCCTTTTCTCGACCGAAATTGAGACAGGTCTTTTGTTTGCGATGTGAGCTTTTCCTCTTCCAGAGTCGCTCAATCGTTTTCAAGTTCAACCCTACCTATGGTATTTAAAATCTCTTGAAGCGCGTCGTTGGGTGGCTGAGATGCTTGCCGATCACAAACTTTGGTCAAATAGCCATCTTCAGTCATATCCATCAAACAAGTCATTCGTGATAGAAAGATTCGAACCATCAACGCTCTACAGAGTTCGGGGCGCGGCTATTCATTGGTGAGAACCTCGTAAGGCCCTAGAGTCTGATGTCTTCAATGTAGTTCGCAGCTCAAAGAATCGCTTGTAGAGTTGCTAGAGGCAATACTACGACGACCAGAGCCGGTCCTTGATTCGTAATAATTGGGGTCCTGCCAGCGCCAACTTGTCGAAATAGACGCTAGATCCTGCTATCTTTTCATATCAAACAAACTTTCGCCAAGAGTCCAGCTTAGCTGTCACTGGCTGGGTCAGATCTTTACATTTGTTGATCCGGTATCAGCGAAAGAAACGTTTTATGTAAAACGTAGGCATTGATGCAGCAAGGGTCGACACTTGAAGTTTGCTGCGAAAGCATATCAAACCTTGTTGCGGCACAAAAATTAAATTTGACGGTTTGGCGGATGGTTCCGACCGATACTCGGCTTAGGTGCCCCATTTCAAACTACGAGGTTCATGCTGAACTTGTTTGTTTCCGGAAAAACGAGAGACCCTGTGAGCTGGCTGGCCCACGAACACCTATTGTGCTTCAAGGAAGAGGCAGGCGATGCTCTCGAGGTACTCTGTGGTGGGTAACACTTTTGCCATTAAGCGTCGGAATCAGTTGTAGGGGTAAAACTTCAATTTCCTTCAACGCTTGTACGCCGAGAAGAATCTCCAGGGTATTCTTTTCATGGTCAAGTAGAATAATTGCATGGTAAGATTGATATTCTACCCAAGGTAGAGTTGGATCGGCAGATCCATTTAAAGATGCGACTTATGCTCTAACACCTAAAATGTAGTATGTAGGCGCATGCATGTATTGATGGTCTAAGTATACGCATCATCACTGCATTTTAACATCTTTAACGAAATAATGAATCTTGATAAAAGCTTTCTGCTACAGATTTGTCATGCTAAGTAGCACAACATCGTTTACTGTATACCCTCTCTTGTTCTCCTCCCGCTGTTTTCTGCTTGTTCTTTTCGCTATCCTTGGCTCTCGCATCTGCTTCTCAAAAAAAAACACCGCGAAATGGCTTACCTCTTCACAAAAACGTCATTGACGTGCCGTTTTTCACTACTTGCCTTCTAGAGGTTCTATTGAGGCAAAAAATCAACTGTCTGACAAAATTTTGGTTTGACTGTGGCTTTGTAGATATCACCCCCACTTAAGTTAGAGATCTCGATCATCATAGAAGCAAGTACTTCCGAATGAATATCATTTTTCACATGCAATATAGAGTGACTTATTGAGACATGCGCGGAGTTGTTCAACTCAAAATCTTCGAAAGGGAGAAGTCCATTTCGCTCTCTAAGCGACAAAGTATAATTGATCCAGGACTCACCGTCATGTTTGACCGTCCGTTCTAGGTTGGGTTGACATGATATTTCGGTGGCCAATAGTGCAAACGGTGCGCGACAAAAATTCGACGTAAAAGGGGTTTCAGGGTCAGAAACGATCTTAACGGAAAGGCCACCCAGAAGGAAAACAAATACCTTGGCCATTTTTTCAGAAGAGATCTTATCTTACACAGACGCAATATGAACAATCATGCCGAATATTTCTTCGAACGCTGAAGTCGTAGCTTGCACGCTAATCGTCCGAACACCTTCATATTGTCAATGTATTTTGTGTATGGCTTTACTTCTGGATGTTGGATCGTCTTGACAACGAATCGTCTAAGATATTTACCTTGAGTGGCTTGTGGTGCGCAACAAAGTTGGCCTCCGCAACGTAGGAAAACCATCGGGCAATTCGATGCGGAAAATGTGATTTCATTACTGCCGTACGCAACGGGGCATGATCCGGATAGACCTCAAAGCAATTTTCTTCAAGCAAGCATACACCGAGCTTGCTAGAAGCTCTCTCTTATGATTTGGATAATTTCGTTACCCGGGCTGGGGTTGTCGCTAATTGTGCGAAACAGCTCGCACTCGCTCTTCCTTATCGTGCTGCATCAACTTACAACCGATGGCATAATTACTTCCATCGCAGGTCATTTAATAAGGCTTGTTGTGCAATCACATAGATAGGAGTCTCGCAAGCTCTTCTACACTGCGGCAAATACTCTCTGGTGATCATCTGACCGATCCCACTCAACTTCTTTTAAACGCCGTTCGGAGTTGCACTAACGCTGCATAATATATGTGCAAGTAATTGACTAAGCTCAGCAGTTTCACATTGTTTGGCACAGTCCAATTATTGATAGCTTTACCTTTTCCGGATCTACACAAGCGCAATTTTTGCCCACAAAGCAACCGAGAACGAGAATCCCAGATGCATGGAAAATAAAATTTTTCAGGTAAGCGTCAAGTTTACTCTCTCGCATAACTTAACAGACTTAATGAAGACGATCAAGATGGACATCGACATCAGACGTACCACTCGCTTTCTTATTCTTAACGAATATATCGCCAGCATAACTCCATCCAAACTCTCTCAATGGACGAAGTAGACTCATCACCATTTTGGTGAAGGTCGCGAGAGCGCTCAAAATTTATGTAGTATTATCAAACATTCGAATTGCATAGCACTGGGGTTCTGACTACAGTTAGTGGTGTGGTATATTTGTATCTGACAAAAAACTAGCGTTCAGATCGACCACACTGAAAATAGTCACTCCAGCCCTTCCATCAAAGATCATATCCCTGGGAGGGGTAGGAGTATGAGCAGGTATAGGCGCATCGTTAAATCCGTTGAAAGCGCATATGCGCATTTCCCACACCGAAGGTTGGACAGGTCTGCAGAGACTTGCGCTCGCGCCATGATCAGCCTTCTGTCGCTGTGCGAAGGACTCATCGATTGCATTGACTTGTTGCCACAGAAGCGGCCAAGTCCTAAAAATTAAAAATGTGTTCCCCGAAGTGCATTTATTGCGTAACGAATTCGTCTGTCCTTTGGTGATTCGTGCGGCATGAGGTCTTTACTCCAGTCGGCGTACACTTTGCTGACGACGGAGGACGATGTGTCATATCAATAGGCTTATCATGATGGACGAAGGGCGTATTAACAAACGTAGGCACATTTCAAATTATGCTACAATAATTTGAGGCATACGGCCACAGTAATTGCAAATTTTTTTTGTTGCACGGTTCATCAAGGACGTTATTGGTGACATTGGACATTGAGGATGCTTTGTAGAGAAGATAGAAAAATGACGAACATGAACAAAGAAATTTGTTCTAGCTGTAATAGGGTTACACGGACCCTAGTACGAAAGGAGGGGTCACACAAGATGGTACAAGCGTATAAAGGTGTGCATTACACAGAACGGTGTAATAACACAATGGTGTGGCTATACAGTAACAAGAAGCCACTACGTGGCGGGACTAGCATATTAATTAGGCATTACTATTAAATTTGGAAAACTTAGAGACTTAGATATAGGCGGCTCTGCCGCAAACAAAACAGATATTTGGATTTTGAACGGAAGAGTGTATTTGCCTTGAGTTAAGCTTTTGGGTACTCTTGAAGGTAGCGAATTGCGATCCGCTACATTCATACTGGCTCTTGTATAAAAGGTAAGGTCGGCGACCTTAGCT
>NW_020187183.1:988433-1006942 GCF_900000015.1 Plasmopara halstedii | reverse complement strand
TAACTACTGGCTACCTAGCCACATACCGTATTCTTGTTTGGGTGCAGTCAAACCATGCACCTCCCGTGCGACACCCCCCCTTTTACCAGGGTACGTGTAACCCCGTTACACACAGGGTGACTTACCGGAACAGTCGTGAGATTAATTGGAGCTCATGAGGGGTCGCAAAAAATGAGATCCAGCCTTAAGAGAAGTGGTTTCGTCTTAAAGAGATAGGACTCACAATTCAGAATTGTTGATTGTTGCTATACATATTTTGAGCTCTGTGAGGGTGTGGCGTATCTGTAGACTCAGAAGCGTTGTGCAATTACTTACGCCTCCTTCAAGTTCCAGAAAAACATTTTCGTCATTGTATTTGGAGGATGATGTTGAGCGTTCGAGTAGATTTCTAGATTTGACAGCGTGAATTATTGCCTCGTCCTGGACCTGGATTTTAGATATGGCCTACCTCATCCGATACACGGCAAAACTGGAGCACCACGACCTTAAAACCGACTGAAAGTTGCAGCTCTTTTCAGGTAAAGCTTCGATGTATCCTGAGCTCATCACTGCCAAATATCACAAGCGCATCTGTATAGGCACAAAGCGAAGATATCTTCTGTGCAAGACATTGGATTGTCGAATTCGTTTGAAAAGGATATTGCTAGGGCCTGAAGTAGAGTTTGGAAGAAAGAAGAGACATATAGCCGCGGTCTCCGGTGATGGAGAGAAAGCGATCATATTATTGCAGTCTCCGTAGTGAATCACCGATGAGACGGAAAGTAACGACTGCATATCTTGCTTCCTAGCGTTTAGTAGCTGGCGGGGCGATATATAACAGTTGTAGCTGATGTCTCCTGTGTCCGCATGTGTGGAGAGTACAAGTGACTCGTTGTCGCTGACTCTTTATCCAGAGTCGGTGGAGTTACAAGCGACTTAAAGCTACAAGAGCAGACTCGGAGGTAATAAGTATCCTAATAAACACAATGGAACTTTACTGCTGAGTCAGCACAACCGTGTGATTGGTCCACCGGGTGGAGCAGTGATTTCCCACATGCAAGTGGTATTGATATGTGAACAGATTGGTTGAAGTAGCATCAAAGGTTGTAGGTTTTCCTTCATTACCTTTGGTAAGCTCTGGTTAAGCTAAAAAGCCATTCCGAAAAGATTTGCGCAAAGATTAGCTAGGCGGTGAAGTCATTAAACTGGAGTGGTGGTGCTGAATGAAGAGCTGAGCTTAACATGCGTCATGTATGATTCAATCGTTGATAGTACTCACAGCACTGAGTTCAACGGGTGAGACATCTATCCTCAGAATTCTACAAATCCGTTCTATAATTGCTGAAGATTTAATACAATGTTATGGTAAGCGATATATCAACTGTGCTGCCCTGGGATAGAGAAGGGCGTCATAAATTTTTCGTGGCTCTCGGAACCAAATACTGCGTCACGCGTCGATGATGCTAAGCGAGGAAGAATCTTGACGCTATGGACGTGTTTTTGCGAATCTCGAAACAAGTTTGGTGAAAGAGAGTGAATCACCCCGCTTGGCGCCGAAATTTTTAGTCGGAAAGATTAGAGGCAAGTGGCGAGTGTTATAAACCAAATGCAGCCACTATATCGGCGCAAACACCGATTTAAAGAAAGCAAATATTAGAAACAGCATGATTAGCCGCTTACGTTTTAGTGTTATGATCTGGTTGATCGATGCTGTCAAGAGCTCATACGCATCGCGATCTCCTCTCGTTGTGGCGGAAATGCGCGCGAGATGGTTGGTAGTGGCTGATTTGCCACAGGGACTGTCTATCGCACCAACGACGTACATATTATTGTCTCATGATGCAGGTGTTTGGACGCATCGTGGATATGAACAATATTTTTGACGTTATAGCCATACAGAGCAAGGCAAGTCAGTGAACTATATCACCAGTGCTCGAGTGCATGCAGATAATTGCGTCATGCGTGCCGAAAAACTCCTGTATTGCATTGTTTCATTGAGAAGCATGATAATTTTTTTAGAGCAGACTCTCCCTGAATAAATTTATTGCATTATTGGCTGGTGCCTAGCAGACTCTTACTGAATAAATTTATTGCATATTGGTTGGTGCTGCTCTTCCATAGGGACTAAGGAAGTGGTATGTGACGCTTCAGTCTTCACCTTACGCTGTGCTTTATCACAAACAGATGCCGATGTGCATGGATGCTAAATCACCAACTATTAGAGCACTTACCGTCTTGATACTCAACGTTTCATGGCGCCTCATGCTGTAACCATCAAGTACAGAATACTGACGAGACTTGATATGACCACTTCGTAACGGAAAAGACATACTGCCCGAGAGCGCTATATATTGGTGGCACATGGCTCAATAAATAAGACACCCGCCCGCCTACAAAGTTGAAAATTGCAGATTTAAAATTCCGTCGGAGGCTTAACCTTAGTGAAGTCGTGTTTTGTGCAGGGAGGTAAAAACATGTGTATACGTGTGAAGGGTCAAACCCTCACCGCAAACGCTTGCGCCATTGGCCGTCCTGCCAAGTCCGATTAGACGTTGACAGTCCATATATACAGACCTTATCTTCTATCTTTTAAAGGGACACGTCCGGTAAAACGGCGTTGTTTTTTGTGTAGAACGTTTCAGCAAGATGACCCATCTCGCTGCTGCAATACCGTAATCGGTAAAATTACAATTAAAGTGTACCTTGACAAAGTATTTCGCCAATATACCCCGCCGATGGTCGTTGTGTCGAAGAAACGCACTTTTCGGAGAAGGTTTTAGTAAAAATTGTTTAAGGCGCTCGGCACCAGATTGAACATGCCACCCATTGATCACCCACAGACTGATTGTCAGACTGGATAGAATAATTGCGTGGTGGAGGATGTCTCGAAGAACTTACGCGGAGAGACCGCGATACTGATGCAAGTCGCTTCTACTGATTTATTTTGCGTTTAATAGCGCAGTGCATGCCTTTATACATTTTACTTCATTTTGTACACACAAACATATATACTCGTTACTAGCGGATGGCTCGAAACCGCCATGTATCATCATCTGAATTTGGGTTTATCAATTCATTTATCTTAGGGAAAGACTGTCAATGCATTACGATTTGTCGACATCGGCCCGGCTATACTTTGTTGAAAATTTGTGATTTTTTATTCAATGAGACTGAGCATCATGCACCGGGTGCACAACGCTATGGCTGGGGGTCATGGTGTCTAAAGCAAACACGCTGGTGCTAGAGACTGGCAAAACACATATGACAAAGCAGCTAGGCATGGGACTCTACTAAAAGTATTCAGCCTTCCCACATGCGGTGTCTACGATCATTGGAACAAAGTTGTGATCGCGATTATGATCGTTGCAAAAAATGGATTGGATGTTTTTTACTCAGAACCCGTAGAAAATGCAAATACATTTTGTTTACACCTGATCTTACTGAAGCCATACCATTGTCCTGCTCTTTTGAGTCAGTTGGACGTGAAGAGCTCACTTATAAGCGAAGCAGCGTTTCAACCGTTCCTGTAGCTGAACAACCTTCGGCTCTCAAGTAGCGACGCGGTTCTGAATTGATGATTGTACGCAGTTTTGTGGGGTAGCTTCAAGAGCACATTCCAAGATGGCCTTTATCAGTTTCGGACGTACACCAAGGCTTTCAGAGAGCGCTTGATTGTTGTCATCGAGTGAGCTCACGAAGAAAGCGTTGTCCTCGACAGCGGGAAAGAGGTGGCGCCAAACGCTGACAGTCTTTCGATTGCACCGATTGTCTGAGTGCCGTTTCCTGGCGCACTCTCGGTGTGTATCTCCCTCGAAGAAAGGGCAGTTTCGCCCGACTCAGAACAGTCCCCGCTAGCGAGTAGGTGTGTGCTCGACACTTGGCCGGTAGATGTTACTACTGTCCCATTGAAATAAGCGGTGAAACTCGACGTCGGCGTTGTGCTTTATACTTTGCAAGGTCTGGCACTAACGAATGTAGTAGACTGAGATCCGCTTCGTCCAGAGTAACCTCCGGTAGGTCGCTTAAGTACACATGTAAGCTGGTGTATTATGTGTCAGAATCGATAAGGACGGGTGATAGCGACTGTGTCTCGCGGTTTTTTGTGCCAGGGTCGGTGAAGACAGGCGATCGTAGGACGAGAGAAGAGGAGTGAGACGCTGATGGTTATAAAAATAATTTAGCCTTATTATGATGCACGCTCTTCTTAAACAGAAAAACTGTATGGTGCCTCTGTAAGAACGATTTTGTTGCACAAAATGATTTTTTAGATGAGGAAAGGAGTGACCAGATAGTCTGAGGGTACGTAAGGCTCCCTTCATTATGCCAAGCAGAACTCTCGTTGCGCAAGTCGATGAGTTCAAACAGCTGCAAGACGAAGAATTTACCAAGTACACGATTGCATAGAAGAAGAAGCGAAGCACATTATTATACTGGATGAGTTCACCATTGAAACCCTAAAGACCATAAACCGACAAGGAAGACGAGCAACGATGTTGCTAAGGGTCTTGAGCAAAGCTTGGAATGTAGAGTCGACAGTGAGCCGCGGCCTCTAGATGAGATAAAAATAGAGATCGTAGGTCGAGGTCTCTAAGATATTGATCTGCTGATATCAGGTATAGCAGCGGTAGTTGCTTGCCACCGGGAAAGAGGCCATAATCATCAAGTATCCGCTAGAAGAGATCAATGCATTTTTGACTAATAGCCGATCCGTAATTTTTGGCTCTCCATCCTAGCCTTACCTATATGAGATTGAATTTTGAAATCATATGTTGAATGGATTAACGTCCCACCCTGTCAAAGGCCTTAGATATATAGATATACAAGAAGGCTGGGCGGAAATTGGTTGTCGACATCAATGGTCCGGGTTTTGTGAAACTGTACAAAGTTTGAGTGTCGCGGAATTACTTACTGTCGATAACGTTGGACAGACGCTAAGGCATTAAGGATACCATTGGAAAACGATTTTTGCACGCCATGTACTGAAAGTATCGAAGAAAAATATGCCAAAGAGTCGCTTCTCATAGGGTTGGATATTATTGTTCTAGACCCTCATGAGTAAAAATTACTCATTGTGCCGCACTGTGTCCACGAGAACTAGACGTTTTTCCAAAATCGACTTGTCGGAGAACCTGCGTGAGAGTCCGACCTTCGAGGTTTTTAGCCGAAAGTAAATAGTGCATGCAAGGTGCAGAAATTTCGTACTACCACAGATGAAATACTATAGAGTACCGCAGCGCTGCTTAGCAGTTATAAGATCTCTCTTTCTTCTCAGCGTAGCCAAAGGCTAACCCTAAGCGCTTAGTGACTCAGACATTGACCGGCCTTCAGGGCACGCACCCGTCGCTCCCTCGAAATATGCAAGGTGAATGCATTTCGTCTCCGTGTAAGCCACATCAATTCTACGACCTTCCACAATGATTATACCCCCACAATGATAATCACACCACAATATTTATAAACGTAGCTTCCTTCGGGGAGGTGTGCCGCCAACATGAAAATTGAAGTTCTTAAATCTTGGACATAGTCCGTTCATTCTCGCCACTATCGACGGGTAGTGTAATAGGCCAGATTTCATATCACACAATGTGCGGACCACATAATGCATGTCGTACATGAAATGCACACCCTGTATAGTTGTAGATCCTCTTTCAGTTCTGTTGTATCAGAGTTAGAAGTACTTACCAGGTTAGGAAGGTTAAAAGCCTAGTGGCTACAGTAATACATGTCACATCACCTCTCCTCCTCTCTACGTAAGTCAACAGCCCGTTGGAAGCGAGCAACACGCGGTGAGGCATCTTACTTGACATGACCTTTCCTTAGAAAGTGTGTTTATGCAGACGGGCAATTTCTGTTACAGGTAGACAAAAACTTGGACCGTACCCTGGAAGGAAAGGTTGGGTCACACAGAATGGTGTGACCGTACAAAGGTATGGATTACACAAAACGGTCTAATCACACAATTGTGTCACATGAAGCCGCTACGTGGCGAAACTACCAGTAGTTATGCATTTAATTAGGTTCCACTTCTTAATCAGGAAAACCTAGCGATTTACATGTAGGCGGCTTTGTCGCACATAAATCAATAAAATACAGTTTCAATTTTGAACGGAAGAGTGCGGTTGCCTTGGGTTAAGGTTTTGGGTACTCTTGGAGATAGCGGGTTGCGATCCGCTACACTCATACTGGTTTTAGTATAGAACGTAAAGTCGGTGACCTTAATATGCTTCCCCTCAGCAAAGAGCAAGGCATCCCCGCTGCAGCATTTGATACGCCTGGCTGGATGATGCGAGCTATGCCACTTCATATCGTTGATGTATAGAATACCGATTTCATATAGGTACTACACAAAAGTATACAGTCTTGAGCAGGCACTCCTAGCAGGTGTTTGAGTAACGTATTGTTTCTCAATCTATGTGGCCGAATTCATGACCACCTCGCTTCTTCTCAACAAGAATATTCTTTTTGACGCTTAGCATCAGCAGACTTCGTGGTGGGTGCCGCTCATGCTCCCAGCGATGCCAGGTTTTGAACGCATGGAAGTTTTTCCGCAGCGCATTTCATAGCTCTTGAAAGCCTCCAGGCAAGCAATTCCAGCTTCTAGTCCGTTGGATTGCTTCTCAACTAATGTGTTTCATCCTCACAGCGCACACAGCCAAGGAAGAATCGGTTGTCAGATTGACGCCAACAGCTACCAAGTGTAACGATATGCTGTGCACTTTGCACAGATACATCTATGACTCAAAGACTCAGCGTTTATTTATGCACGAGGACTGGTTCGTGCTCCAACAAAGAATCGAAACAGAGAACATCTAAAGTTTTTACAAAGAAAAACATACCTTTGCGGAAAGGAGCAAGTGTTAATATTTTAGTCAGGTGTCAGACAGTAGCTAAAGTTCCTCTACGAGTAACACACGTTGGTATGCTTGCTCCATGTCGCACTCGAGACATAAGAAGTCAGTATACAGAATTCTTAGTGGGTCTCATTACCCCTAACCCGGTACCGGGTTCTTCGGATAAACAATGATCCGGGAAGTATGGCGCATCGAGCTTGGCGTAGGCGTTGGTCCCTTTCGTCTCGGAGCAAGTATAGCCGAGGTTCTACACGCCTTAAAAAGTCGCCTACCAATACGCCCTTTTGAAGTCGCGTATGATTCTTCTGAGCCTTACAAGCGCGACGTCGTCGTGCGTTCCCACGAAGATGGGCTTAATGTGAGCAGAGCGCTTGATATACTATTACTTGGCTGCTTGAACTGTTATCAAAATTGCCGACACTTGCTTAGCTCCATTTTGACCCAGTGCAACAGACTCTGAAATTTATTGAATTCTATGAGGTGAACCGCGTGGCTTTAAAATTTGGACGCGTTGTGATTTTCGGTGGCGACATCTTTGCTACGTTCATGTCCGTCTACAACGTACGTGATGTATATTCGTGTCATTATCATTGCAGTTGTTCAGTTGTTCAAGTGTGCTTATTGTGGACTTTTGCATATTCTTTTAGCTATTTGGACCGACGTTTCCTGGCCACTACGACATTGTCGAAAAGGTAAATTGTCAGCGACACAAGCAATCACAAGCTGTAAAGTAGCACTTGATTCTGATGGGAATATAGAACTATGTTTTAGGCTATGATGGTGGGTGTGTTAAGTTTTCTATCCCAGAAGAGTACCAGAAATTGTACCAAGACTGCACAGATTTGCCCATGGAATTTCCGGTTAGAGGGTTTTCCAGTATGATAAAATTAAGAAAGTTAATTTTTTATTCTGCCTTATAACAGAATGGTGCCACCCCAGCAGCTACTGGTCTCGACGTTTTCGTAGGTGACGACTACCGATCTCCTGACCTCCCTTCTCCAATCAAAAAGTAGATTCTTTAATCGACATTGCGAAAAAGACAGTCAGTAATCACGACATTTGTGCAGGCATTACTTTGAGGAAGTCAACGTCGAGATTGGTGACAAGCAAACATTGGTGACTTTTTCTGGTAGAAAGCAGTGTCTTCGGCTTGGGTGCTCCCCTCAGGTCCTAAAATCAAGTGATCAATTATGAATAAGCTCACTTCTGACTTTTTTTTGAGTCCAGGAAGTTGTTAGCGAACTTGGTTCCCCATTGTCCGTCTTTCGAAAATCTGAAGATCCAAATGATGGGTAAAGCTTCAAATTTGTATCAGAGCTGGATGTAAGTGTAACCATTAATATTACAGAGCAGTTGTTGCGGGGGGACTGAATGGTGAGTATTTCCATAATTATCCGCATTTGGGACTCGACATTTTGTATAACTCGATGCACCGAGCATCAAAAGTGATTTTAAAGACCAACGCACTGGGGTCAGACCTTATACGATTACGAGCAATTCCGTCTTCATTAACATCAACTTCAATTTATCACTAACTGTAGTCATCCGGACTTTGGAGCTTACAACAAATGCAACTTTCGAATTAAATTTCCTTCATTGAACGCACCGCATAAATCTGGCGCTGATCCGCAAATTAATCTGGAAATCACACCTCAAACCCCGGTACGTCTTATTCTTAGTCTTTGTGATATAACCAACTTTATGACTCTGATACTGATGTTATATGCACAGTGGAAAGATATTTGTCTGGTATTTAATGGAGCATCAGACACGCGACCGATCATTCACGACAATGGTCTCGGTGTTCACCCTTTCGGTCCAAGCCTGTGCTACTCACCAACACCAGGATGTATTTTTGAAGTGATGAAAAATGGTTTTATCGCAACTGTAACTCTCACGTCGTTTAGGCATTAAAAACAGCAGAGAAAAAATTGCCGATTTGTAGGTTATTGCGTTGTTGTTCGTATAATTAATTGTACAGAGGTAGAAAGTCAACCTCAACCGATTACTTTATTTTAGTACCAGTTAATAATCAAACGTAAGGCAGTCGTCACATTAAAAGTGTGTAATTATATTTAAATGTAGTGATGGCAAAATGGTGATTATTTATATATATCTTAATAGTACTTTTCTTGAAGTACTGATCTAGTAAAATCTCCATGGTCTGGGTAGTGAAGAAGTCGCCTGTTTCTTTAGCCAAAGCAAGGCCAATTGTGTCAAAAATGACAATTGTCGTAGGTCTAAGCAAAAAAGCGGGAAAACATATTGTGATACATAGAACAACGAGCTCAAACGTCGACAACTTTAAAGACATCGCGTTTCTTGTTCCGTACATACGTTATATGTGCGTATTTTATACAATTCACTACTTTAGCGACGCCGCTGGTCAGAAGATCGATTCTGATTCTGCTGTTCGCCTGCATGATATACTAGGGGCGGCGAAGGAGCCCCGCGCGACTGTTGATTGAATTGTGATGGCTGACTATAAAGTACAGGCGGTGGGGGGAAGAAGGGTGGCTGAGGTGGTAATAGCAGCTGGCCGTTAGGAGCACTTGATCCAGGGAAGTATTGCTGATAGACACCGTGCTGAGGGAAGAAAGGCACATTGTGTCCATTATACTGTGGTGGTAGGGGTGGCTGATAGTGGCAGTGTGCGGAAATGTGCCCTTGTGACGCACGAACTCCACTGTATTGCGGTTGATGACCCCGAGGTGACGTGTAATTTATACTTCCATGCACAAAAGGTCTTGCTATGCCATGCCCACCTGACTGAGTATATTTGGTGACACCTCCAAATGGTTGTGTCTGCATTGCAGGTATAGTGGGTATTGTATGAATTGGCGGCATCGGTGACTGCTGTCTGCTAGTAGCATGACGTCCCTGTCGATAGCTGGTGCGCCCGTCGCGTCCGCTGCGACCTCGATGTCCTCCAATTACTGATGCAGAGCCGGAACTTTCACTACTAGCAGGTAATACACCGCCTCGATTGCGCTTGCGAATGCTCCGCTTTGCTGCAGCTTCTGCTTCGTCGTCAGAGAACTCAATCTCATTCGCTTCTTCGTCAAAAATGTTCGAAGCATCCGTGCCTTTGTCCTTGATTTTATCTGGGACAATATAGGTCGTGTGCTCCTTCGCGAAGAAGACTGCAGTATTCACGCTCATCGTCTTAGGTATTTTGTCAGCACTTTTAAAGCGAATGAGATACATGGGCATCAGCACCGGACCAAATACCTCGTCGACGCACCCAAGCACTGTGCGGTCCTCGAGACACAGCACGCTTCCTTCGTCCAACGGCTTGGTATTCGGATTTGACTTCACAGTCATCATAAGTCTGGACACGCTTACATTTAAAATAATACCGCACTGCTCAATTGGGCAACTGACTGTCAGCTCCACTTCAAATTCACGTACAGGAGCCAATACAATTTCGTGCTCCGTCGTCAATGGAGCGCTTGCCTTGTTGTTTTCTTTCTCCATGGCCGATTCAATCTCAGCGCGCAGCGTAACAGTATTCTCAATCTCTTCATCACTGTCACTACTCGAGCACTCGCTTGTCGTCTTTGTCTTTGCAAATTGACTTCCTGTTAAATTGATCACCTCGTCGTCAGAGCTTTCGTTTTCACTTTCATCATCCTTGTCCGTCGCAAGGGCCGTCATCATGTGGGTTGTCACTGCCGCGGAACATGAAAATTGAGACGTTATTGTGTGCAGTTCAGCATCAGCGTGTTGTGCTGCGATAGCCAGATCAAGAATTGGATCAGTGCTCCGTTGTGCATCCATTCCGGCAACTAGAATGAGGACAAGTTCTCTCCAATCAATGTTGTTTCACTTAAGTAAAATAGAAAGAAGAAGTATAGAAATAGCTCATGTTTTCATACTTCAGTTTTTGCTACTGCAAGTCCAATCATTTTTTAGCGATGATTCTCACGAATAAATTTCCGGCTTCTCGGGAGGCGCTCGTCAAAAATGCATTCACCATCTATCATCTGGGTAAAATATGGCTTCGGTATGAGTAGTTTTGTACTCACACGTTGCAGACTTACTTACATGAAAAGATTTGGATTGGAATGTTTACAGAAGGCATAACACCCCTAAAACTGCACAACACCAACGTGTGCTGCGCGATACTGCAAAGCTTTGTGAAAAATAGTTGTGTCACGGATGTCAAGAATGTATGCGAACAGAAAAACTTACAACTAAATATCGAGCTAGATGCTCTCAACAAAGCTTATCAAGCGGCACGCTCGCGTAATGCATCCAGAAACTTGGCGAAAACTAAGTCTGCGGCTTCCGCAGGTTCCAGCAACGGACCGCATCCACGTGTCTCTTCGTCAAGGGTGAAATCGCCCAAAATGGACACCAATTCTGATAATTTAGCTTATGACGATGTAGAGGCGATCGGCGCTAGGAGAACTAAAATCCAAAAGCAGCTTAAAGTAGTCGCGACAGCTTCCAGACTGGCAAAAAGTATTGTCTTGATGAATACATGGCTGGAACCTCTGTGCGTTATCTATTTGTAGAATTGCTTGAAGGTACAGCCATTGTCGATCTTGCAGATGATCAAGGCATAGGACTCAAGCTTAATTTGATCGGCGAAGAGCGAGCGAACACAATTTTAAAATCTAGATCACAATACGCAGTAATGGCTGTCAGTAAGTTATTCAGTGATTTGATCGACGCTATCTTTTCGTGACTGAAGAGTAATTGTAGCTATAGACGACAAGGGACTTCCTCACGCCGTGCCGTTTGTTTTTACGCTGCAAACGGCATGCACAGAAGACAAAAACCTTGTGAATGTAGAACACTCATGAAAATCGACTGGCGTAAACAATAATTTTTTAACATTGCACCCAACAAAATACCATCTGTGGGCATTCTGCCCCGATCAGAAATCAGATACATTAAGCTACGAAACTCAAACTTCCCATGCTCTTATTTTCCATCAAAAGATCCTATTCGATTCAGATGTCCACAGGCTTGCCTTTAGAGGCAAATTCGTCGTAGTATTCGACAACCTTGTCCCAGTTAGCAACGTTCCAAAAAGCCGAGATGTACTCGGGGCGGCGATTTTGGTATTTGAGATAGTAAGCGTGCTCCCATACGTCCAGACCAAGGATGGGGATGAGCGGCTGGTCCACGCCTGGCATTAGAGGATTGTCCTGATTTGGCGTGGACGTAATGGCCAATTTGCCGTCAGACTTAACACCGAGCCAGGCCCAACCAGAACCAAAGCGCGACGAAGCGGCGGCGTTAAACTCTTGCTTCATTTGGTCGAGTGAGCCGAAATCTTCCTCAATACGAGTCTTGAGAGCACCGTGCGGTGCCGTGTTTGTTGAACCAGGTGAGGTCATCCAAGTCCAGAAGAGCGAATGATTGTAGTGTCCGCCACCATTGTTACGCACAGGCGCATCAGTGGCCGACTGTACAACCTGGAGTATGGACTTGCCCTGCAGGTCGGAGCCTTTCCCGGACGAGATGTAACTGTTAATGTTGTTCACGTAGGCTTGGTGGTGCTTAGTATGGTGAATATTCATTGTGGCTGTGTCCACAAATGGTTCCAGTGCATTGTACTCATAAGCGATCTTTGGCAGCTCGAACGACATGACGGAAGGGAGAGAGATCTTATGTTGAGCTAGATCGGGCAAATTACAGACTGTTGAAACAATTTAGGAGTATATTCTAATGCACCTAATTTCAACAGGATTTTAAGCTTCTAATGTATCCGGAGCAAAATACTGTCATTCTAGAAATTACAAAAGAAATTAATTATTACGGTTTCCACTCTTTGTTAGTGGTCAAAAAGTCATCCCAACGATTGTGTTTATTTTCACAATTGAGTTCGTAAAATTCTGGATGGAAGGCACATAATGTTTATAGTGTGTCAAAAATAATTATGACTCCTTTTACTTGTGCTTAAAACGCGTCTAAAATTCACGAAAAGGTTTTCCACGTAATGTGGATCAAGCTAGACTCATACCTATCATCCATAAAATTTGCAGATTATGACGATATTCCAAAGCCGCAGCATATTCCCGCGCGGCCTGCAACGCATTCACTTTGTGTGCCATACTTCTCCTTCTTCTTTCACGCTTTGGACTAAACGGCGGAGCCAACGTGTTGTAACATTTGCTTTGCCGGCGCCTGGCAATTGTTCGATAAGCTTCTCGACTTCATCGCTAGACGATGACAAAAGTAAGTATTTAGTTTCGCAGCATTCAAAGCCCAGAAATGTGCATGCTCGGAGCAAGTTGGAGCTGGAACGACCGCCTGAAACAGCTAGCGAGATTTTGCGTTTTCTCATCGGTCACCTGTGCCCTGGCGGTGACTCTCGGGAGGCCAAAGAGATCAAGAAGAAGGTGCTAGTCTCGGCCGGTCTTGTAATAGCTTCTAAGGCTCTGACCATTCAAGTTCCATTTATGTACAAAGATCTTGTAGATGGCATGAGTGAGGCTTCATCGGTATTAGCTGGCCCCACTGAGCTCGTGGTGCCAATGGCAATGGTCCTTGGGTATGGATTGGCTCGTTTTAGCGCCAGCGCTTCGTCCGAGTTGGCTAATGCCGTATTTGCGACTGTGGCACAAAAGACTATTCGTAAGGTAGCGTTACGTGTGTTCAAGCATTTACACGCTATGGATCTCAAGTTTCACCTTGATCGACAAACAGGTGCTCTATCGCGTGTAATTGACCGTGGCTCGCGTTCGATTGACTTCGTGTTGCGTGCGATGGCGTTTCGCGTGGTGCCGACAGTACTAGAAATTGGATTGGTGAGCTCAATTATGGCGGCCAATTTTGGACTTCCGTATGCAGGCGTAACACTCGGAACACTTACTGCTTATACGGCGTTCACAGTCTTAGTTACACAGTGGCGTGACGAAATTCGGCGTGAAATGAACCGTCTTGAGAATGAAGCTGGAGCAAAGGTTATTGATTCGCTAATAAACTACGAGACAGTCAAATATTTTAATAACGAGGAGCACGAAACAGATCGGTACGACCAATCGCTCAAAGGATACCAGACAGCAGCCCTTAAGACGCAGACTTCTCTTGCTATGCTAAACGTTGGACAAAATGGTATCTTTAGTGTTGGTCTCACTGCTATCATGTTTATGGCGTGCGAAGGAATTGCTGCTGGAACACTCACCGTCGGCGACTTGGTTTTGGTAAACGGCTTGCTGTTTCAGCTGTCAATTCCGCTGAACTTCATCGGTAGTATCTACCGTGATGTGCGTCAATCGGTGACAGACATGGAATCAATGTTTAAGCTTGGCTCAGCAACTCCGCTTATTACAACACCGGAAGAAAGTCTTACTTTATCCGGCAAGGAGCCCAAATCAATCGAGTTTCGCGGTGTAAGCTTCGGATATCTTCCGGAGCTTCCAATATTACGAAATGCTTCTTTTAAGGTTGACGCGGGAACTCGTGTTGCCATCGTTGGTACAAGTGGATCCGGCAAATCTACGGTGCTCCGATTGCTTTACCGCTTTTATGACCCTCAACACGGGACAATTCTTATCGATGGAAAGGATATTCGCCAGCTGAATTTAGACGAGCTTCGTCACGCAATCGCAATTGTTCCTCAAGACACCGTGTTGTTTAATGACTCGATCTATTACAATATTAATTACGGCCGTCTCGATGCAACATCAAATGAGGTGATGAATGCAGCTCGAGTCTCAAAAATCCACCGATCAATCGAGACGTTTCCAGACGGCTACAACACACGTGTAGGTGAGCGTGGGTTGAAGCTGTCGGGCGGTGAGAAGCAGCGTGTATCGATCGCGCGCGCTGTGCTTAAAAACTCACCTATTTTGCTTCTTGATGAGGCCACGAGCGCCCTCGACTCGGACACCGAATCTGAGATTGTGCGCGAAATCGCATCGATTGGCGCAAACCGCACTTTGTTAATCATTGCTCACCGTTTGTCAACTATCCAGAATGCCGATCAGATTATTGTTCTTGACAATGGTCATGTGATTCAGCAGGGCTCGCATGATGAGCTACTACGCGATGTCAAAGGGAAGTACGCCGAGATGTGGGCTCGTCAGAGAACGACCTGTAGCAGTGATGAACGACAAAACGACTAATGTAACAGTATGGTGTAGAAAAGTCCTGAGTCGGCTGGAGCTTTTGCTCTGGTTGTGCAATTTAAAAATCCTTTTGTTGGTAATATATACCTTGGCAGTGTCTTAGACACCCAGAGATTTACCAATCAATTATGTAATATAGCTTTCAAAGGCATGAACTTTGTCCATCAGTCTTCTGGATCTTGATCTTGATGCTCTAAAAGCAGAATAACGTTCGAGGAGCTAGCCGCTAGCCTAATCGTTCGACTAGTAATTGAATGTGGCCACCCCTGAAGTAGTAAAGTCCGTGAATCCTGACATGCGGGGATCGCTGACCTTGGACCCCAATAGTGAACAAGTCCGTTTTTGCACAGCGCAACGGTACATCGATTACCACAGGCTATGGCTGTTATGTCATCATCGTTGTTATTCGTCGATGAGCCAGACAATATGTTCACAACGCTAGGAAGAACTTGCGGTGTGAGAGGATCTCTTGGGCCCTAGTATTTTGGCGTGTTAGAGAACAGGAAACAATGCAAATGTGCAGGGTAATACGACACAACTCACCAGCTGACCGTCTCTTTTCCATCCCCAAGTGTACAGATCTCCAGACGCTGTCAGTGCTGAGCAGACGTGATAATTTCTCGTGTTAGAAGTGAGAAGGTACCGGCAGCCTTGTGACAGCCTTACCCGCTGTGTGCCAGGTGCCACAAGCTACTTGGGCAATGTCGCTGTCGAGACCCCTAAGGGCTTCGACAGCAAGCGGCTGAAGCTCATTGTGCGTGGAGCCGTGACCGAGCTGATTGTACAGACCCCAGCCAAAGGTAAACACCTCCCCTGACGTCGAGATTATCGCATTATGAGCCCACCCTGCTGCGATGGATTGGGCTTGTACATTTGCCGGCATTTCAACAAGCGCTGGAGTAGTCAGCTGCTTCTCCCTTACGCCAATACCCAACTGGCCGTACGCGTTACATCCCCATGCCCAAACACGACCATCTGAGTCAAGTGCGAGTGAGTGCATCCCTCCTGCAGCCACCTCGACAATATATACGGCATGAAGAAAAAACTGAACTTTTGTTGGAGTATGCACCACTTCATCCGATTTAGCTGCTGTAACCTGACCAGATCTATTCCAGCCCCACGCATATACGCACCCCGAACAAGCCAGCGCCAGCACGTGATTACAGCCGCAAACAACTTTATTGCATGGCTCTTTTATCTTTATTTTCACCAATGGTTGATCCTTTTCCGCAAACCCATCAAGCAGCTCGCCGTAGAATGCTCGTCCCCATCCAAAAACCTTTCCACTATCAGCCTCAATACCCATTGTGAAGGTATCTCCTCCGTCGACAGCCATGAATTTTCGGTCCATTGGCGAATAGCACTCTTCAAAAAGCCCATTGTTATCATGACTTAAGATCGAGATGCATCTGCAGCTCATTTTAGCCAATCGTCACCAAAGCTGAATCGAAATCAAGCCAATGCAGCACTGCGATCACAGTCACGACCACAGTCACGACCACAGTCACGACCACAGTCAAGACCACAGTCACGACCCTGACTCTAACCACGATCATAGCCATGAGGTTGAAGATGCAGACGGAGTTTCCCTCTTTCCCTTCATCGACACCAGCAAACTTCGGGTGCTCAATGCGCTGGACCCACGGGCTGTATCTCACCCGTTCAAGCCTTTAAACGAGCGTCAAGACCACTCCCGGTTTTTGGCTAGCAACGAAGACGACCCAGAGCTGATTTTGTTTATTCCATTCACAGAATCTGTCAACATTAAGTCCATTTGTATCTCGGGTTGCGCTGGCGACGGCACTCACCCTAAAGAAGTTAAAATGTACGTTCTGAAGCTAAATTTGAAAAAGCCAATTTTCATGTAGTTGTTGCTGGTGTTTGGATGCTATTGCTCAGATTCACAAATCGAGACGATATCGATTTTTCTAATGCAAACGAGCTGCTGGCACAACAGAAATTAGATCTGGTTGAGGACGACAGAGCCAATATTAATTATCCGCTTCAGTATGTCAATTAATGTATTAGATAGGAATGCTGAAACTCTTATCTCGTTACTGCAGATTACGCAAATTTCAAGGTGTAAGCAGTTTAACACTCTTCATTCAAAGCAGCTTTGGAGGCGACAAAACCAAAATCTATTATGTCGGCATCACTGGCGAAAATAAAAAAGTGCGGTATATACATTTTTTTAAGATATTCATGATCGATACTCAATACGACAAAAACTAATACGATTCATTCTATCGCATAGTGGCGTCATGGCATAGTCGAGTGCGTTTACGAAGCACGTCCTCAGCCGGCTGACCACAAACTTAAGGACACGATCGGACCGACGTCGCTCACTTAGTTTAATGCAGTCTGTTGAATTCGAGCAGGCCGCGCCTGCTCGACACCATAAGAGTGTGAAGAAATGTTCACGGCTTGTTCCCTCGCTGAAGTTGCTGGAATTTCAAAAGGGCCAACACTGCTTTTGAGGTCTAATTTTCCTCCCTCTTTCGTTTCTGCTCAGGATTTGAATTAAATCACGCACTTAATTATTCTGCACCTGCACATATTCTTAAGTTCGTTCTTTTGAGTTCGAGGACAGGCAAGAGGTGACGTAATGGGCAGCACAGTCGTTATCATGCAGCTCGTGAGAAGCTTAAGGCATTCGTTTACAGCATGCGTTTCGAAGAATCGTAGATGTGATAGATTTCTAAACTTAAAGTTTATTCGCGCGTATATTGTCGTCAAGTTGTAAGCATGGTGATCTGAGCTCAATGGATAGTTATCCCAAGCAGGGCCCTTGATTCCATTTTTCGAATTGATCTCCACCGAAGCTAGCCATGCCTTCCAACTTTGGTGCCATTGTCTCTAATTGACACAATGCTGCATAGTCTCGACGTAATGATTTCTGTCATCTATCCTCCAGTTGCGTCAAGCTATATTCGTCCATTGTTGATCTTGTTAAGCACAATTATCCATTCTCCTTGGAGACATTCTTCGTCGATCCGAAGACGGGAGTCGTCCACGTGGATCTGACAGATATGTTTCATCAAAATGAAGCCTTTCGTATTCGGTCGTACACAGTAAAATGACAAGAGAACAGGCAATACACAAACGATCAGAAGAATTGATGCCAAGCAGATGAGGCAAAAAGAGTTGATCGCTGTCAAGTCAACTCTTCTGAAGGACGGAAGATTAGTCATTGGTGTCGATGTAAGGCACGCGCTGTTTGACGGATAAGCCCTATTTACCTTTTTGAGAGTCTGGGGACATTATTGCAGTGGCAAACGAATGAAGAACAACTTGTGGTACATCACGATCGACACTTGCTTTCACATGCGGAAGGTATGTCAAAAGATCAGCATCCCGAATTTCGCATTGTGAAAGCTGCAAGTGATGAAAATATTCAGCTACCTAACCAAGTGCCACCGGCTGCAGCGACTCATAATTTTCACTTTACGCCAAAGACGATGAAACGAATCAAAGAAATGGCAAATCATGGTGACTTTCATGGCAAGGGAAGCTGTGAAGCTTCATATGTGAGTACTATCGATGCCATCACGGCACTTTTTACAGTCTTGATTTCCAGAGCCCGTGGTAATGC
>NW_020187183.1:950376-988423 GCF_900000015.1 Plasmopara halstedii | reverse complement strand
TGTGATAAAGAGGACGACATAGACGCGGAAGATGACAGTGATCAAGGCAACGGTTATGAAGTCGATGAGCCAGAAAGATCAAGATCGTCGGATGTGCCACTCACTGACGAACAGCGTTCCGTGTATCGGCAAGAAAAGCGTGAAGGCATCAACATTTAAACCAATTTGTGATATTCGCGGTGAGTAGACAATTAAAAGGTTTCCTCTCCTCGTAACCAAGGCGTATGAGGTTAGAATTTGTTAAGTGAAAGCGCGATTATTGCTCCAACGTTTTCTTGGGGTTTCAGTTTTCATCGCAAAATACTGACTTGACGTTACTGATGCTATCAAATTGACGGACTATCTGTAATCACCTCCCCAGGGTAGAGACAGGGTTTTGAAAGGCTACACACATCCCAGTAGTAGGAGATCCGATCGTGATTTACGTTCGGCGCTTGCCGATAGCGGGCTCACCGGTATAGGTATGGCTAGCTTCAGTGTTGACCGAATGCGAGGTAAAGCCCAAATTCAACGTTAAGATCACACATTTATGCTCATTGATCTTGATCTAATTTATTAGGAAAACCGTGCTATATCTTACCGCTCTCTGCGGTGGAAAACGGGCACGGTGAGCGCAGCTGACGCGAGGGTAAGTGTGAACATTTGGGATGCTTAAGTCATAAGTGTTTCAGCTTTCTAAAAAGTTCTAGACGTCATAAAAGGGGCCCCATCTTTCCTTACGACCCCTCTAGCTGTGTTCCAGAAGGAAATTATTTGATTCGGATGGTGATTCTTTAGCTCACGCCGATCTCTTTGCGATAGCCGCTGAGTCAGGACTTACAACAAGGATGGTTTGAAAAACCTTAAAAATTATAAAATAATGACAAAAAGTGACTTGTGCCTCAGACGTGGTGAAGTCCTATTAGAACACGATTGTAGGTTGTATCCCAGGCAAACACGAACTAGATCGATGTTAATTGTAACTTCGGGTAAAAATGAGCGATTAGATTTTCTGCTAACTTCGCGCCTGAAAATCGCCAGTATTTAATGTGCTCCTTTCTTTTTTTTTGGCTCTGAATGCTAACAAACTTTTGGACAGACAAACTGATGGCTTAAAATGCTTTGGATCTTTAAATTTAGTTGATTAAACAGGTGCAATGTGACTCTTGATTTACAACTGGAAGTCTATTGGTTGTAGCCAGCTTATCGTTTAAGCCTTAAGATGATTGAGACACATAAAATGATGTCAAGTGCGTCAGACGTTAACAAAAACAAGGTTACAGGCAGCTGTTGTCTCAAATTAATTCTAGAATGTTGTTTAAAGAGCCAAAAAAAGGTTGCTAAATGGAGCTGAGAAAATTTGTGCTGCATAAGTTTAAACAGAAAAAAAGTTTAGGGATGTGCATAGGGTGCATCTGATGAATTGATCTCCACAGATTGCATGTTTGCAATAGCGTCACATATTTGTCCAGTTGCTTGATAAGCACTCTAATGCAGGTCATAGGTCGGTGACGGCACTTACGAGAAGAAATCCTCCTGCGTAGGCACTTTGCTTTTGATTATTAGATGAAGTGCCTAATGAGGCTAAAATAATTGACTTCGCACCAGAAGGATATGACCCGGTTGAATCAGCTTTGTATTCTGTTAATAAACCAAATGGAGCGTGAATCTCCTCAGAAAATTGCTGCATTGTAAGCACCGTCTTCACCATGAACCTAAGTTAGGTGTACCATGCTCAAAATGGGATACTACCACACAAGCTATCTAATCCATCTCACTTCCAAAATATAATTAAAAAATTTGTTAACATTCTGTCTCTGCTAGCTAACAATTTTTTGACAAAGCAAATGGTCAGGCGAGAGTATACGCTCAAAACTTGGTACTTCCGTAGCTACTTATGCTATATTTAAGCAATTTAGCAAGGCTAGCTGCATTACGTCCAGCCTTCCTACAGTGGCCGACATCTGCTATATAGCTATGTCGGTGCTACGAGAAATAAAAGGCTCCGAGTGCTTGGATATGCATGACACCATTGCTTTTTTATGTATGCAGCATGTCATTGATGAAATTTCGCAAAACCCAGGGATCGTTAATGGGTAAGACGAAAAGCAAGAATCGTAGCTTTCACCCATATAAGCAGCATTTGTTGATGTGGGCATGAAGGCGTGGCATATAAGTGCATTCTAGTTGCCCATAATAAAAGTAAGCTTTGTAATCGCTCCTGTTTGGCGACGCCATCTTTCGATATAAGCTTGCACACGATCGTGTCATCCCCAATAACTTCTAAGTTTATTGTAAATCTGACAAGATGTATGACGGCTTGTACACTTGAGCTTGCGTCGCTCTCACAAACGCAAGATTCCAATTGAATCCTCTTCGAATTGGCGACGGATACGCTAATTACTATACTCGGCTATACGCAATGAAGAAAGCGGAAGCACTATCAGGCAATCGGCCACTAGGTTTACCTCACCGGGCAAGTCTCTCGACTCCATCAATATGGAAGTCCAGATGAATTTTAGCCGGCGAAGATACAATTGCGATACTGTCAGTTTAAGGAAGCATAATACAGAGTCGTTCATGTAGCTGATAGAGCAGTAGATTCATTTTACAATTGGGTCGCCCTAGACTTTGCATAGAGTAAGCTTTGACTCACATTTCTGTGTGTGAATTACGCATCGGTTGAGCTTCTACGCAAGAGCGTCTACAGCTCTTGATTTGCTTTTCTAAGAGTGACATAAATTCAGGATAAATGATATTAAGACTAATACAAATTTTGGTGTGTCCCTATTTCCATGTATAAAACTATCTATATCATCTGACGTAAGTCTAAATCCCGTGTTGACGAATAGTGATCTTGAACTGAAAAAACTTCCATCTCCAATCCCAGAGCACTCGAAAGCCCTTAAAGTAAAGTCTGGGCAATTGCAGTAACGCATCGGATCTAATGCTATCAGAGTCCTCTTCTTTTTCTGGCCGAGACGACGCTCGTCGAAGAAGTAGATGATGATACAAACCCGCTTTACTGTAAGCTTCAGTTGGCTGTCCAATGGTTTGACTTTTTTCTGCAAGTCCATAGATCCGTTGTCGGTTGTGTTCGACGAGCTATACAATGCGGTTCGGAACCCCAGTATTTGACTTGAGGCCTACCGCTGCCTGTGTTGGTTTGACGCAATTGTTGCCTTTCTTTACCCGTGATCTTTGCACTTCCATTGATCTGGCGAATAAGACTAGCCAACTTGCATCTCAGTATGGATGTAGCGCACAGTATCTATTTTGTGCATATTACCTAAGAAAGGAGGAATCAAGGCAACAGTGTGTTCGATCATACTGAAGCACTATCCTTCTAGCATGTAGACGATTCTTCTCTAGTCTCATGTCTTGTTTATTGTCCTGGTATGAAATGTGATCAAAGTAAACCTTGTTATCTGTAACGGACGCAACTTTCTTCTCCTTGACTGGTCGTTGGTGAAGTACTGCATCATGATCTCATGCCAGTAATTCCTCACTTGACGTAATGCTCGGCCGTCTATTCTTGAAAGTATAAAGGCTCAAGCTTCGTTTTGAAGTTCATAACGTCCAAGGCATCGTCCGAACATTTACTCTCGGCGCACCTGCTTCTCATTTTATCTAGATTGCTGATAGCAATCTGCTGCTTGACTACTCTGATCCTGCAAGCGATAAGCAGGATTGCAACAGCAGGAGTACCAACGTCCACCAGGAGATGCTGAGTCTTTTCGATGAAGGAAAAGGCCTCCTTACAATCGAGAAAATACTCCACGGAGCCTTTATCGGCTTTCTCCTCTTCACCAATGGCGGCTAGGTGAGTAAGTCCAGAAAGCGTCCTATGAAGCCGATAACCGTCTTTGATCTTTCGCTAAAACGTATTTAAGGAATGCTGTTATGACCTCTATCTCCTTCATCAAGTTGTCGCTGGTATCTTTATCAAGATGCAGACTGTTGAGGATCTGCTTTATGAGGTTAAAAGACCATTTAATAGAAAGCCAGTCACATAGTCAACTGCCTTCCGCAGCCTTATTGCGGCCGACGTCAACGCTCTCACTATGCAAAAAAAATGATTCTTGATACTGGAATCTTCTCCTCACCACGATGTGACCCCGAACTTTCAACCTTCTCCACATATCTTTGTAAGGTGTTTTTTTTGCTTTCTCATGACAGCGGAAAAATCTGGGTTTGACCATCAAACAAAAGCCTCTGAGTACGCTAGGAGGTACACGAGACGTTGCCATCGAAGACTTTAAAGGACACAGCCTCATCGATATCTGCGGGCTTGATCCTTTGAAGAACCCGCAAATTTTTGTGAGCTAATTTTCCTTGCTCATTGTCTCAAAGTTTATAAGGCCGTTTAAAAGCACATGTTTGGCACAAAGAAGCTTGGGACAAGATGTCAGTAGTCTGCAAACCCGCCTAGCGATCATTTTTGCAAAATATTGTTTTAATAACTCTCTTCTCTACTGAATTTTTCTTATCCGTCACATAACAGCTGGTCACACCTCAAATACAATCAGCGTCACCATCGCTACCATTTGAAGTGCCACCAGCAGTCGTTTAACCCGGTGCCTCTCATTCGTTAGCAAGAAAATGCGTCAAGCGAAGTCTTCGAGGCTGCCTCAAATTGTCCACAAAAAACTAACGGATCTCAGTAATGACTGCTTCATATGCCCAAAGGACTCCTTTGATTTTAAAGGTATCTAGATAATGTCAGGAGCTGGGGACTTTTCTGACAGCAATGTTGGTAAAGTTGGAGCAAACTTTCACGGTCTTCTTTGCTTCAACACCAAAAGCTATCAAAATGCTAGCGTGCGGCTTCAAGCAACCCGCAAATGTACGAGATGAAGCCCGGCATTCATTTGCTGCATGTGGTTGTGAAGTAGAAGATGCAGCTGCTAGTGGTTGTTGTTGCTGCTGCTGGAGCAATTCTCCATCGTTAGCAGGCTTCGCAGGGGAGCCTCTAGCAGGAGAAGCGATTTTTACGGTTCCTTCATTATTAAAATTCAGTCAGGAGTGTTCGGCAGGCCGGCTATTTCTATCTTTAAAGCCATGTGGAACACCAACGCGTTGATGTTCCACATATAAGATTATTTTTGTATTGATTTTTGTATGCTACCTCCATTAGTGGGATCTCCGGAACTGTAACAAAATCTGTCGTGACAAACCACGGGATTCCTTCCATTTCTGAGCACTCGCCGGACCGTGATCGAGAGTTTTGGAGGCAAAAAACCTTGGGCACAGGCCAACGACTGCTTACTTTGGACCAAAATCGCCAGATACAGGTACATGTTAAGCGCAACACGTGCATCAAGCTGTTCCAGATTCAAGAGTGGATACGAGCCAATTCAAGGTCAATCTATCGCGCTTGACGGCGGATCGTATCATCCATGCGCCAGAAAGCATTCAACGGCTCTCAAGTCCGTAAAAGGAATTGCAGTGCTCGTTTTTTGTGTCCGAGTCGGCTTTTCTTGCGCTGTACAATAACAATGACGGCAAGGCCATCCTCACGACGATCTCTTGATGACAGAGACTCGCTCCATTCGAAACAGACTCGGCATCACGGATGCCGATCTTAGTCTGTCTAACGGGCGGCTCTACAAGTTCAAGACACGTCACCGCATCAAGTTGCATACATTGCATGGTGAAAGCCATTCTGTTGGTCGTGTCAGCCTCGCTGTCAGTCAGTACGAGCTCCAAGATCTCATTGCCCAGTGCAACTCCGACGACGTGTTCAACTTGGACGAGTCTGCGCTTCTCTACCGCATCACTTCCGACAAAACACTCGCGTCCGTCGGTCGACATGGTTCAGCAACTGAAAAATACCGTTTTGAGGGTCGATTTTGTTGCAATCTATCTGGAACTAAATATACTAATGTTATTGTTACTGGCAAGGCGAAGCAGCCACGAGCGTTCCGACAAGTCAGGATTTCAGCAATGCGATTCCAATATTTCTACAATTCGACCGCGTGGCAGAATCAAACCACGTTTGCCACTTGGCCTCAGCGTTTCAACCTCGAAATGAGCGGCCGCAAGGTTCTTCTACTTCTGGTAATGCGTCCAGCCATACAGTCAACTATGTATGTCGGAATGTGACGATAAAGTTTCTGCCACCCAACATGACATCATTGACCCAGCCATTAAATGCAGGTAAGCAATACGGTATCACAGCTCTAACTGCCTACCAACTACTGTCTCAGAGATCGGTATTGATGCAACCTCGTTCGCTGGCTGCTTGATGCCATGCATGCTGGCGTCAATCAGAAGTTGGATGGGTTAGAGGGTATGCAATTTGCGATCGCCAGTTGGGTAGAAGTGCCCGCTCAAGTGCTGCACAACTGCTGGTTGCAGTGCAACATTGTTGACAATGGCACGATTGAGGCAGGAGAACGATTATGGTCGCGCGTTGGATGCGAGCGTAGAAGAGGATCTCGCTGCGCTGATGACAGAATGTGTGTTACTGACGGTGTCAATGCGTACATTCCGCAGACTCAGCATACCTAGTTGAATGTGTCCAGGATGTGATCGAACGAGTTGGGCTTGATGCGGATCAAGAAAGTGACAACTACTCGGAGGCTGAAGCCCAATACCACCATCAGCGTCTCTGGCTTGCTGTGTCAAGCGTGCAGAGTTTATTGCTCGTCATCCCAACTGCGACAAAGAGACACGAGCTCTAGCCAAAGTAGGGCGGAAAGAATGCATTGAACGCAACCATAACTCAGTATTTTGAATTAGGTTAATTTGTTACCCTCCCAATGTGAAGTGGAAGATCGTCTGGTGGTGTCCACATACAGAGGTGTGAGTGTATTGATTTCAATGAAGTAAAAAGCGTCGTGGATTATTCTAAATTTGTACGATGTACAATTTCTATGGCCAAATCCTCAAATTCTAAGCGGTACTTTTATTATTTAAAAGGCATCATATCGCTCGTATGTAAGATTTCAACCGACGCATCAGTCGATTTTGCTGCAATGAAAGACTGATTTGCGCTTGTTACAATATAATTGAGCTATTCACGTAATTGCCAGGATACTTTTGTCGAAAACAAGAGCTTGTTGAAAGTACTTTAGGCCACTCATTCGATAGCATGTATGGCATAGCGTTGGTTGCACCATTTGAAGTCACCAACTTCAATGCTCGTGATATCCTTCTTAGCAACGTATCCATCAGGAAAGTTAGGCACGTCAATGTGCTTGCCCAGTTCGACTGCGAGTTGCGATCGGACAAGAGCGACACCCTCCGATGTTCCAGATGCGATATGCTTGGTTTCCACGTCATGATAAAGTCTCCCTGTCGAAAGCGAAATACGCAACGTGTCCGGTAGGAAGGGCATCGCAAGCTCTCCACCACCAAATGAAAGCATCCACTTGCCACTAATGTCATCCCGGCGCAGGTCCTCAAACACAAGTGGTCGGTCTGCGCATTTTATAAAATTTGTCTCTTTTCCGCACGGCGACCGGTAGGGATAGTCTAGAAACTGTTCCTCATCCTTTACGTTGCACTGCAAAATGCTGTTTGGTTGCACTTGAGAAAAGAAAAACCGCAAGAACTTTGCGCTCTTAAGTGACGTCGCAATATTTTTTGGACGTGTGTCTTCCAGGAACAGGCGGCCCTGTTTAATAAAAATACAAACTTAGTCACCATCATGTAGTCGTATCCTTTTTCGTAGCCGGCTAATTTACCTGTAAGTCTATATAGTAAAAGTACCGACGTTTTTGGCTTTGTTCTTCGTAGAATCTCACACTTTAGCAGCAGCACAGTATATTGCTCAGTATTCAATAATTAAGCCCTTTACGATTACAAGCCACCTCTTGATGTCCTTCAGTTGTTTCAGCTCAAGATACTTGTCTTCAGCAGCCGTGCAGAGGCCTCGCCGCCCGATGGTAGCACGTCGACATTGCCGACAAACGAGCAAGATCATATATCGTTTATTTTCTCGCCAAAGTGACTTATTTTAGTGACATCAAAACGGCACTTCAAAATGGCCGCGAATGGTTTGATCAGCAAGAATTCCTCCTATCGTAACAATTGCGATCGCGTGATACGTACTCATCGGGGTGATAAATTAGTTTGCGCGGCCCCATCTGGTAAGATTAGAATCACTAGTATCATCGAAAGAAATGAGCATCAACGAAAGGACTCTGGAGACTTGACGTTATCCTGCGCGACGCCTTTGGTCACCAGACAACCTCTTAAGCCAGCTCTGGACCGGAATGATATCGCCAAACAATGTGTGCTTATGGCAGCTCAAACTCATGATGCACTCCTTGATGCGCACGAACTCGATGCTGAAATGAAGGACATGACGATCTGGCTTCAAGCGCACACTTTGCCTTCGAAGTGGCGGCGTCAACTTCTCATTCACTTGGACACAATACACTGCCAAATGAGATTTTGCCGTGAGCAACTGCTGCATGGATGGAAGCTAATACATCCGCCATTTCACCAGCCTAGTTTAGACTTGTTCGATCGCAGACTTCGGCTTTTTGAACAATCGGTGCAGCTGCTTGCCGCAGCCATCAAGGAATGCAAGAGCAAAATGCTCAATGCGGAAGCCCTTGCAGCTTGTCGGTTTATACAGCTCTGGACTCGGCAACTCCTAGCAAAGGTTTGCTGCATTTTTATTAGGCAATCATTGTGCTAATCTATTTTTGATACTTGATAGCGAGGATTTTACACTAAAGTGATCAACCTATCATTTCACCACCGAGGCATCGTGGCTGGCATGTTCGACTCAATAAAAGGCACATCGAAGCTTACGACTCATGGTCGGAACCAAAATATCACTCTTGAATACCCGCGCTCAGATAACAATTGGGATAGTTTGAACAAGTGATACTAATTTAGGATGCTACGCTTTAATTTATAACAAATTTTCAGAATAACCTTTTAGAAGCTTTCGCGTTGCTTGCTCTTCATTGAACTGAATGATCTAGCGAACGAAAAAGAAATGTGAATGGAAATTTGCAGCAACTCTAACGTCAATAATGGCACGCTGAGTAGCATTTTGATAACTGTGCTGCAAAGTGGTGGGAGCTTTGCACAGGGAATGTTCTGCCCACCCGAAATGTACGAGATTACTGTTAACTTTGCACAGTTTACACCCATCTTCGAATGTTTGTGACCAGGCTAGTAATCCTTGTTGCTAAATTTTCTCCCACTTTCTGCTGGCTCCGCAGTTATAGACCACTGAAGGGCTTTAACTCTGTTGGAACTGACTTTGTAAATAAAACAAAGAAGAGTTGAACATGCTTCGCACCATCGCCAACAAGTGACCGAATGCGTGCGAAAGTACTTGTCGGATGCGCAAGACGCCCAAAAAAGGTTTTACGACATCGCTCGTCCGACTTTTTCAAAGTTGGTGACACTGCCTTGCACTGAAAATCTCGCACGCAATCGCCAACGCAGCGATGCGTTTCATCGGCTCGTTCACCATACATGAGCTTGAGCCTCAAGGCAACGTCGCGCTTGTTTCGCTGACTTTCCGTCGAAGACTTGGCCCCTGTTGAACATACTGCTAATAGTTCCTCTAGCGATTACTCACTGCTTGGTATGCTGCTTATACAAATCTCGAAGTAGCTTCTATACATACTGGAATTGCTTTGAATGTTATTGGCTGTAGGCGAAATGCACAAAACTCATCGCAACACATACTTTACAGTATTTACGGGGTTTCCGACGAAGTATCTGAGCTATGGCACGTAAAACGTAAGATCTTGCTCGATCTTGCTCAACATTTCACTCGCGAAAAAAGTCAAAAAGGTTTCATGTACCTCAAATTGATTTTACAGGTCGTTATATTCTCATAGATGATGTGATCAAACATGCCGATATGCTCACCAATGATATTGTACTTTGAATTTCTTAATGGATCACTAGATGACTGTTGCCGCAATTGATCTTCACCAATATTGCCAATCTTTGCTTTTACGGCTCACTCCACATTAGTCCTGAGGAGTAACCAGCGCTAAACCCACACAACTTGAGCATGTTTTGTTAGTCCAGTCCTTTCACCATAAGCTGTGCCTTAGTGCGATCGATCGTAAGATATTCTTGATCATTACGACCGACATTGATCACCAATGGGAGTTTTTCCTCTGATCCTGAGAGCGTTAAAGCTGAATAACTTATCGCACAATTCAGCAGCAGATGACCTGAGATTTGATTTGCAGACTCAAATCACCAGCAATCATATTAAAGCTACAATCGTTGCTCTTTCACTCCACTCAAAGTCCAAGCTGTGTTTCTTGCACGTGTACAATCGTTGCTCTTTCACTCCACTCAAAGTCCAAGCTTATGTTTCTTAAAAAAAGTTTACAATGAAAATGAAATATCACAAAATCATTGACACTATCATTTAATTGTATGACTGAATGTGGGGATACAATATTGCATTTTACGCTGTTACTCCGCAAGGATACTCCTGTTTGCTTGTTCACAACGGCGGCATTGGTCTGTAGTTTACTTAGCGTGATTGTCGTTACGACTTTTTGCGAAAGAGCTCGCAATTTGAAAAAGTATGTTCTTCAAACTTCCATCCAAAATAAAATCATTATACAGTTTGCAGAAGCTTCATAAAGGGCGTGAAGCAATTCTCGTTGTTGCTATGGTTTTTGCTACAGTTGTTGACGGCACTCAAGTTCGACAACCCTCCGTTTCAGCGACTCGTTTTCCTCCATGAGCACTCGAATAGTTGCCTCGAACTTTCGTGTCTTCTCCTTATTGCGCGTAGCCATCTTGATGATGCGCTCTCTTAGCTGCTGTTCCATGGAAGTGCTCTTGCCTCCAGGATTGTGCCATAATCTGATGTGCTTCTTTAAACTTTTGGGACTGCAGAAACTTTTTGAGCACGTGGGATGGTCGCACGCATAAGGGTTGCCTTCAGCATGGATTTTTAAATGGAATTCAAGATAATCTTTGCCTTTAAAACTCTTAGAACAATCCGCATACGTGCACTTATAAGGTTTATCGCGCGAGTGTGTTTGCAAATGGCTGTCAATAACACACGAGTTAGCACAGTTCATTTCCATTTTGATGAAGATTCTTAGCTGCTACGTACCGCGTCATGGCAGATTTTTCAGCAAATGATTTATCACACGATGGGTGCGTACAGGGGAATGGTTTTTCTCCTGTATGAACACGAATGTGACTACAAATACGGTAAACGCTCTAACTAGCCAAAACAATGTCATGATCGAGAACGCACCGAACAAGTGCCCACTTCGAGTCAAAACTTTTACCGCAGTTGGGCAAATCACACACATGGCGTTTTTGTTGCCATGTTTCTCTCGACGACGCAGTTGACGGTGCTGGTGACGTCGGCTCTGGATCTAGCAGCATATCTTCAACAGCATGCATGGCCATACCCATACTTGCATTGATCTTCGACAGCGGCTGTACCGCCGTCAATGCCTGCATATCAACACCAGCAGAAAGATACGCATTTGTCATAGCCAAATGGTGCTGTGGATCCATAATAGAGTGAATGTACAGTATTGTCGGCGGTCAGTGTTTGAATCGCCGCAATTATCAAGGCAACTTGAAATTCTTTGCTAAAACCCAATTGGCCAATTATAATCTATAGTGGAGTACATCTGTTTAGCGTTTTCTACATCCTTGTCCTCTTTGATGACAATCACTCTTCTCTTCACTCCCGACAATGGAGAAGCTCCAGGAGTTGAGTCTTGTGTCCAAGGTATGTCAAGCTCTAGAGAATCACCTTGGCATGAGTGACAAGACGCTTGCCGAGTTTGTGATCGATTTGGTCCGTGGAAGCTCTAGCTGCGCCGCATTTCTGGCGTCTATCAAAAAAGACGAGCTGCCGCTTCCTTTAGCGCTGGCCGATAATTTGTACCGCATTGTGCAAACTATGGCGCCACACAAGATGAAAAGGAGCCCGGAATGTTCCAGCGAACACAAGGTTAATGATAAAAAGCATCGATTTCGGGATGATGAGCAATTGACGGCCGCGGATATTATGGGAGCATCCATCGAGGACGATGATGAGATTAAGCCGTCTTCCTCTGGACTTCGTAGCCGAAACAATGACGATTACTTGCAAGTCAAAGAGCGCGATCGCTATGGGCGTGACAGGAGTCGCACGCGTGACGAAGCCAATGACCGGAACCGAAAACGATTGCGATCTAGATCTCATTCAATTGATAGAAGACGAAAAAGACGGGATCGCAGTCATGGACGTGTGCGGGACCGCAGTCATGGACGTGAGTGGGACCGCAGTCATGGACGTGAGCTGGACCGCAGTCATGGACGTGAGCGGGACCGTAGTCGCGGCCGTGATCGAGACAGACAAAGGCGTGAGCTGGAGCTATATTGCATCTACGACGGCCGTGTAGCAAAAGTTATGGACTTTGGAGTGTTTGTAGAGCTAGAAGGCTTTTCGAGAGAGAAGAAAGAAGGTTTGGTGCATGTGTCAAACCTGTCCGCGAATCGTATCAGCAATATAAAGGAATTTGTCAGACGCGGCGATCGTGTTAAGGTGAAACTCATCTCAATATCTGGAACCAAACTTTCGCTGTCTATGCGCGACGTGGATCAAAAAAGTGGTAAAGACCTGATGCCGGAACGATCAAGTGATGGGGCGGAGCATGCACGGCAAGCAAACAAGGCCTCAGACTCACGGTCGTGGATTAATCCGGCGGCACCTGGCATGCAGACCTCGCAACAGTTTGATGAAGATGATAGCAAGCCACAGCGCGTAGCCAAACGGATGTCATCGCCTGAACGATGGGAAGTCCAACAATTGATCAACTCGGGTGTACTATCGATTGAAGAGTATCCGACATTTGATGACGAGCATGGTCTGCTGAACAGCGAAATCACCGAAGAAGACTTTGAGGTGGAGCTGAATGATGATGAGCCAGTGTTTCTGCGCGGCCAGACGCAGCTGAGTCGCGAACTGTCACCAGTGAAGATTGTGAAGAACCCGGATGGATCAATGCAACGTGCTGCCATGACTCAATCTAACTTAGCGAAAGAACGTCGCGAATTACGCCAGACACAAGCCAACCAGCTGATTGATTCTATCCCCAAGGATCTTAATCGTCCTTGGGAAGATCCCATGCCTGACGCTGGAGAACGACACTTTGCACAGGAATTGCGTGGCATCAACATGGGAACAACGTTTGAGCTGCCAGAATGGAAGCAAAAGTCAGTGGGAAAGAATCTATCTTACGGTATCGTGTCAAACAAATCTATTCTCGAGCAACGTGAAAGTCTGCCTGTTTTTAGGCTCAAGCCCCAGCTAATGAAAGCTATCGCAGAGAATCAGATCTTGGTGGTAATCGGGGAAACTGGCTCGGGTAAAACCACTCAGATGACGCAGTACATGGCCGAAATGGGATTGACGTCAACGGGTATAATCGGATGTACTCAACCGCGTCGTGTTGCTGCCTCCTCCGTTGCTAAGCGTGTTGCCGAGGAATTCGGGTGTGAGCTAGGGCAGGAAGTTGGGTATTCCATGCGATTCGAAGATGTCACTAGTCCTGAAACGGTGATCAAGTACATGACAGAAGGTATGCTCCTGCGAGAATATCTGGCTGATCCTACGTTGTCGAAGTATAGTGCTCTAATGCTGGATGAAGCACATGAGCGGACAATCAATACAGATGTATTGTTTGGGTTGCTGAAGGATCTCGTACGTAAGCGAAAGGACCTTAAAATTATTGTGACATCTGCCACATTGGATGCTGAGAAGTTTTCGAGGTACTATTTTGACTGCCCAATTTTCACGATCCCGGGCCGTACATTTCCTGTAGAGATTTTGTACACAAAGGAGCCGGAATTGGATTACTTGGATGCTTCGTTGCTGTGTGTTATGCAGATTCATCTATCCGAGCCGGAAGGAGATATTTTGCTATTTCTAACAGGGCAAGAAGAGATTGACACCGCATGTGAAGTTTTGCATCAGCGTATTAAGGCGCTGCAAGAGCGTGCTTTGGCTCCAGAACTTATTATACTTCCTGTTTATGGTGCACTACCTTCGGAAATGCAGTCGCGTATCTTTGAACCAGCACCCAAAGGCTCACGAAAATGTGTGGTGGCAACCAATATTGCTGAGGCGTCGTTGACAATTGACGGTATTTACTACGTTGTCGACCCTGGGTTTTGCAAGCAAAATGCATTTAATTCCAAGATTGGTATGGATTCTCTTGTCGTTGTACCATGCTCACAGGCGTCAGCGCGTCAACGTGCAGGTCGCGCTGGGCGTACGGGCCCAGGAAAATGCTACCGATTGTATACCGAGAGTGCTTATAAGAATGAAATGTTACCAACAACTGTGCCAGAGATTCAACGTGCGAATCTTGGTGCTGTAGTGCTTCAATTAAAGGCTATGGGTATCAACGACCTCATGGGATTCGATTTCATGGACCCGCCGCCACAAGATGCTCTCGTAATGGCTCTTGAAAACTTGTACGCATTAGGCGCACTAGACGATGAAGGCTTATTGACGCGGTTAGGCAAAAAAATGGCTGAGTTTCCCGTTGAGCCGAAGAATGCTAAAGTCTTATTGACTTCTGTGGTACTTGGCTGCTCAGAGGAAGTCTTAACCATCGTGGCAATGCTATCTGTGGAGTCCGTCTTTTTTCGACCTAAAGAGAAGCAGGCTCAGGCGGACCAGAAAAAGGCTAAGTTTCACCAGCCTGAAGGTGACCACTTGACCCTGCTGGCAGTTTATGAGGCTTGGGCTAATTCTAAATTTTCTAATCCATGGTGTTACGACAACTTTATCCAAGCTCGAGCTATTCGTCGTGCTCAAGATGTGCGCAAGCAACTACTCTCCATTCTTGATCGATACAAAATGGATGTTGTCTCTTGTGGCAAGAATTTTAACAAGGTTCGGCGAGCGATCGTTGCCGGATATTTTGCCAATACAGCGAAAAAAGATCCGCAAGAGGGATACCGCACAATGGTTGAAGGCCAGCCTGTGTATATTCACCCATCGAGTGCAATTTTTAACAAGAGTCCAGAGTGGGTGCTTTACCACGAGCTTGTGCTTACGACAAAGGAGTATATGCGCAACATCATGACGATTGAGCCGAAATGGCTCGTGGAATTGGCCCCAGCCTTCTTTAAGAAAGGCGATCCCACCAAGCTTTCAAAGCGCAAGCGCAATGAAAAGATCGAACCGCTGTACGATCGCTTTAATCCCCCCGACTCTTGGCGTTTAAGCAAGCGAAGAAATTAAGCTTAGCAGCAAAGTAGAAATGTTCAAACAGTTTGCACCACAAATGAATTGATTTGTTTCATCAATTATACCTAGCACTTTTGCCTTGCAGTTTGTCGCCTTGCTCACGAGTACGACGTCTTTGATACGATATAGTCCATGAAATAGCCAAAGCCTACTTGGATTAAAATGAAGATTGGCAGAAATACCGTTTCCAGCACTGTGTTATAGCGCGGAGCAACCCCATTTGCCAAAACCCGAAGAATAGAGATCATGGGATCGTTCGTAATACTGAACTGACCATCACTTAAGCCATTGATCAATGACTGTGCCACTTTATCCGGGTGCACCAGCTCGCTCACACCTTCGATGGTCTTAGTCTCAGCAGGTTTGGTACGATTTTCTTCTACATAACCAGGTGTATCAATGTTACCGGGATAAAAGATGCTTACGCGAATGCCATATAAGAGAAGCTCGTTACGCAGCGACTCGGCAAGTCCACGTAGCGCGTACTTGGACGCTGCGTATTGTGCGTACCCAATCCATGAGATTAGACCAAGACCAGAGCTCACCAATACAATTTGACCGCCTTTACCCCCTTCTGAACGCTGTATCATGGCAGGTAGTGCTGCTTTGATCGCGTGCAGCGTACCAAAGTAGTTGACATCCATTGTCTTCTTGTGTAGGCTCACGTCTTGCTGCAGAAAGTACCCAGGAGTAGAGAAACCCGCTGAGCATATCACATGGTCCGTAGCACGGCCATGAAACTTGTTGGCAGCCTCTACGGCCATCTGAACGCTTGCAAAATCCGCTACGTCGCATGATTGAATGAATACCTCAGAGTTGCAAGCGATCTCGATCTCCTGCTTCGACTCTTCCAGCTTGTCCTCATTTCGCGCGACGATAGACACCTTGGCCCCTTTCTGTGCATACTTTTTAGCCAGTGCTAGACCCAGACCAGAGCTTCCTCCAGTGATAAACACATGTTTGCCCTTTACTTTGAAGCCAGGGGCACGAAGTTTTGTAACAACATGGGACTGTCATGAGGATCAATTTAATATCAGATTGATTAGAATTAAAGCTTGATGATGCGGCATACCACGACGGAGACGCCAACAATGACTATTCCAACCAACCAGATATCTGCGATCATTACGGATGCAATTTTAGGCAGGAATGTAATAGTCTGGTATTTGAGTGGTTTGCAGTGCTGATGCTGTTTTGAACCGCCAGCCAATTAGAATCAAGCCAGCACCTGCTACGAACATTAATCGCACAGAAAGGGTAGGTATTCCAATTACCGCAGAAGCACCGAAAATCAACACACAGGGTGATGCTAAAGGAGAGCTGGAGCGATTTCTCGTGCTGAGCCGCGCTTTTACAACGGTCAGAAAGCTTCACCATTTTATCCCTCGTCTCTGTAGACTCGTCAACAGTCAATAATACATCGAATACATGGACTGCCGATCAATTGTCTGCACAGCTTCATCTCGTCTCGCCGCACATTCATCTCCAACCACTTTTGTGTCAACTTGAGAAAACCGCGCTCCAAATTCAGTCCCGCTGTTAAAACTCAGCAAAATTTCCGCGATGATTGTCCCCAGCGTCTTACGCTGGGCGTATAACTGTTGTCACTCTTGCGGCTGCCGCTCTTGCTGGCATTGACGTTGCTGTGCGGCATGTCGCCAAAGTACTTATTTTGATGAAATTGATCTGTCTTCATCGACACTTGAACTGGGCGTTCGTCGAGCATTCGAACGGGTGGCATCGACAAGAGCATGCGAAATAGTGTACACCGCAAAGATCAACATCTCGTCTAGCACAACGTATCGTTTGAGCTCTTTCGTGATAGAGTTGGTAGGTCAATTTTTTGGCAATAGCTGAACGCGGACATTTTATGCTTAAAACAGGTATACTTCCTATCGAGCGGTTCACATTTGATGTTGAAAGATTGACATTCATTCTAACCGACTAATATTATTGAATCAAAACCCTCGTCATGTCATCAAGTCAAATACGTTTTGGCGCTTCCAGACGTGCAACAGCAAATATAATTCGATCAGAAGCATCAAATTGACGCAGCGGCAATAATTATTGCATCAAAATGGTCGTCACGTCATCAGCACTTCGTAGCGAAGCATCCTTTGTTTTGCGTAGTCATCATAATGCTTAATACACGGGAAGCCTAGTGGTTTCATCGTAGCTTCATTTCTCGTTCGCCATGCTTCTCAAATTGTGATTTGACGCTTTTTGAGAGAGGTCTCGTGTCACGCTGTAAGCTGTAAATCAGCGAGCTAATTAAATGGCAATTAGGTGGCCATTTTTACCGCTTTTCTACCATCCAGCTCAAATCAGCGTACCAAATCGAGAACAGCATCTCGAGCCATGCTTTTTGGCTTGCTTCCTGGTCACATGATCAGCCAATCGCATTTCCCGATATGGCTAAGCGCTGTTTTTGCGGTTTGACCGTCAGAACCACCATGGTACATTCTCTGATGACCTCTCTTTTTATGAGCATAAATATGTGTGTGGATCCCCTATGGTGAAATTAAAATTGAAAATATCAGCATTCGAGTCCCGTAGGCCAGAGTGTATCTGGCAAATTGGACTGACAACACGTATACTACCGACAAATTTTATAGAAGGCATACGGAACTGTGTACTATACCCGGCAAGTAAGCGCCTTGATGATTTTGGAGAGATAAAGGTAGGGAGATTTATGAAAGTAACGCTCTACAACTAGAGAGCGATGCTCATTATGAGAGACGTAAACGTCAAAAGTTGATTTGACTGTGTCTAGTTAACAATCAGTACCGATCTTGCAAATATTGTAGTGGGTTAAGACTGCCTGTGCAGCTGGGCTGCCGTTTCTCTTTCGCTTAGGGGAAGCTTGGTTAAGGTCGGTGACCTTCGTTCTATACTTAAAACCAGTACAAGTGGAGCGAATTGCAATCCACTTTCTTCAAAAGTGATTTCAACCTTGAAACAAGGCTAATTAACACTTCTGTTCAAAACGTAAGCTGGATTTCTCGATTTTAATTGCGGCGAAGGCGCCTATATCTAAATCTATAGGTTTTCTTATTTATACAATAAAATCTAATTAAACCTACAACTACTGGCAGTCCAGCCACGTACTGACTTCTTGATTTAGTGCAGCCACACCATCTTGTGTGATTCACACAGGGTACGTAAAATCCAGTTACATCTAGTCTTGAAAATGTGGCTTTTAGGTGCAAATGACGCTCTTTATCGCTAATCAGCTTGTATGCAATTGCTGCAATGTACCTGGATATTTAGCTTCTGTGGTTGAAATGATCGAATATCTGGGCAATCTCATAGAGGGCCCACATCAGCAACCTCAAGCCGAAGCTCTCGATCACGACGTTATGGATGCACCAAGCATGTCTTTGTCGTCGGGATTAAGGTTGGCGATGATGAGCGATCGAGCATCGACATCGAGCCTCTCCTCATAATCATGCTCCCTAAAAAGGCTTAGAGTCGCATTCGGTTTGGATCGATGCAAAAATGTGTGCTGATATCGGGGCTAGTGCCGAGACCGGTACCCTTGCTTCGCAGACACTAGCACAGCTATGATGGTTTACCTTTGTGTACCCATATATTATTCTGACAGCAGCACTAAAAACTTGAAAATGTCATTGCTGATATCATTGACACTTGCGACATGTATTCGACAATTGATGTAAATCAGACGATCATGATTGATGACACACAAAATATCTGTCACAGTCGAAAAGGACAATACTGGTAACGGTTCTGATGTACCAGAAGTAATATCTTTACTCGATATCTAGCGCTGCTCATATCTCCAGATTCCAATTTCTCCGATACTTATATGATGTTATGCGTGCGGTACATTGTGAAGGACGCTGAGAATCACAGCTGTATTCTCGAGATAACGACTTGGTGCCTCAACCAATAAAACTCTGCAAAAAAAGATTATCAGCTTATTTGTGACTAGTCAGGAAATGTAACCACGTCTACTTAGGGGTGGATTGTATCGCTTCATAAGTAATTTTGGTTTGGTATAAAAGAGACCGCAGTTTGCTGAACGAATATAGCAATAAATTGGGGTTAGCGACGACCTTGCGCGTGCAGGGTAACCACGCATAATTATGAATAGGTTTTGTACTTCTGGTGGAGTCGTACTGTCAATTTATATTTGTATCAATCATGGGTGGTACAATTTATTGAAACGCATCGATTTGTGTGCTTAGAGAATGGTATGTAGTTGCTGATAACGGGAGAGGCAAATATTTTTTTACCGTGGTGAGACGTACTAACGAGGGTGCTCCGCGAGCGCAACTATTTGTCCACACAACTTGTGCTGGTATTTTTCGGATGTCATGGAACTGCCTTATGTGCATATATAGATATTCTGACTGGTGTCTCAGCATAGACACAGAGCCGTGCCTTGCGTGCCATTACATATGATTTGGCACGACCACTCAATACTGACCAGGCCGAAAAACACACAAATATTGTCAGAGGTGAGCGAGTTTAATTGGCCGTTTCTTTTGAACGATGAAATATCATAGTACTGGTTTCCCATTACATCGGCCGTCGATGTGGCACAAAGTCCACAACTCGTGCCTTTGCAAGTCTCTTCCCTTACGATCGCATCAGACACAAGTATTCAGTACGAAGCCAATCCTTTGGGTCAGCGGGCACCGTATGATCAATGTCAAAAGGTTGCCGAGTATAATGTCGAAAATCAGAGAGTTTTGATGAAACGTAACAGGATATCGACCGTACTCTGATGTTCATGTACCTAGCTATATTGTCCTTCAAGCCTTAAGTCGGGCTCATAATGCAAGAATGTGGTGCTATCTTGATATTCATAATAAAAACTGATATAAATGATAAATACTATGAAAAGTATGGTCCGTGAGACACATGTGATGCTAGCTTAAGGCTTGCACGTTGTTACTATGGGTTTGCACTATCATGAGTTGCCCGCTGCGCCGCGGATGAGCCCTCGCTCACCTATACGTCGGATGTTCTGCTTAAGCAGAGCGCAACCCTAACGCCTGAACATTCCTCTTGCGCCAAACGCAGCATCGATTGTCTTATTTAAAAGCATCCTCTAAGATCGTACCATTCTTACTTAATGCTGTCAAAAATGACGATGAACAACATATTCAAATTCTGCACATCATTCCGCTGATATCGCAGCTATATAAGCAGCGTAGTGAAACCGACATCAGATTAGGACGTGGCATCAAGGTAGATGCCTACCACGTCAGTTCCTGTTGACAAATTTCCACTCATCCCCGCGAGCCTGCCAGTACAACTACCGGACTTGAACTTAGAACAAGGCTGGGCCTCCAATTCTCTAAGAGAAGTGCGTTGCGCAGGACAACTGGTCTCTTAATCGAGATAAAGGCAAAAGGTGCAGTAAGTCATAATCCGAAATGGCGCCTGCAAAATCTTGTCGGAATGGGTCCTCAAAGACTCTAATTGATGCCGATGTAAGAGTATCTCTTACATATTAGCTATAGTTATGGTGACTCCATCGGTCCATATCCGCTTCACATGGAAAGGCGCAATCTCTTGCTCAAACGACCAGTGCTTTTGAAGAACAGTCCTTCCGTGGTCGGCTCTCGTGAGCCCCCTCATTCATGGCGGCTTATCGACTTTCGCCGAGATTCCTACCATGCGCTGGAAAACGACATTCACTGAATTTGAATGCGTCATTTGAAGGTTCTCAAGTGGCTCGGAACCGTGTCGCTAAACTAAAGCAAAATATAGATTTTATATCGGAGATATTTGAGATTGTTGCTTAATCTTTAACAAAGCGCTTCGCATCTTCATAGCTTGTTAGAGCGAGGTTGTGTTATGGGTCAATCTTATCCACATGATCAAATTAAACATTTCTATATTAAAAGTTGGTCGCTTTTTTTTAAGCCAACAAACCCACAACACACTCATGACGAGTTTGCATTCTTTTCGGAACATTGAGTGCGTGGCTTCATCCCTTCTAGTAAGAAGAACGATGTATCAGGGTCAGCGCTTAGCTGACAGATGTGCTAGCAGCAGTTAATGATATCTTCACCCGCTACACATCTTTAAATATATGTTCTGTCTGCATCAGACATTCGCATGTGCTTTTGCACATTCTTGCTCACGGTCAGAGCGCCGACACTCGGTGCATGACAATCAATCTCGTCGATATCCATTCCTCATTTTTGCTGCAAAATTTTATCGGGCTGGTATCAGAACGTCAAATAAAACGACAGCATCTCACTAAAAAAACTTATGTCATTTCGATGTGGTGTCAAATGAACACTTCAAGTAACCAAACAAATGATGAAGGATACTGTGAAGCCTGTAAAGGCATTTGATATTGCTTTTTAGCTTAGAATCAGTAAGCCAAAGCACGACAATCCCTCTGCGCAAACGCATCAAAGAAGATATCTTACCAAGAAATTGACAGAATTTGCCTGACAAATAATCCTACGGGCGGTCGGCGATAGGCAATTAAAAGCGCCAAGTGCCTTATATAAAAGTAGGCCACACCTGTGATGTAATGCGCAGATCGAGGCAGAAAAAAGGTCACCAGCAATCCACATTAACGAAAAAACGGTCTAGCTGTATCCTTTTCCGTTCGTTGTCATTAACAGTAGCGAGTGAAGCGTTCTTTACAATTCTCAAAGACCACATCGCCGGTATTACTGAGGGAGATTTTTTAGAGGTCATTAATGAAATCCATTCCATTATAATGGAATGCCAACACTTTGGCAGGACAGATGAATTGACCGAAGGATCAGATGTATGGGGCGTAGGCTTAATCTTTGACTCGTTTGCGTCCGCACAAATGTGCTTGCCCACATATCCATGTCGGGTCACCATGAAATAACGCTTATTGAATCAATTGATTTTTTTTACCTTCGATGTGACCACCCAAAGGGGTATCGTGTGCCCCGTGCAGTATTGTATACTTGAGGTCTTTATCACGAGGTACCATCGTACGTCAAGTGAGAAGTGGTACAATGCTGTAATACAGCAAACCTTGGAATAAGAACGAGCAGACTACACGCATAAATGAACGGTATTCGAGCTTACTTCACAACGCTTTCGGCAACGTGACACATGTTGCATCAGGTTCGGTACGCGGTACACATTTCGCCACCGTCGTGCATAAAGTTCGAATGACGCAAAAGCATCTCTGCCACGAAATTTAGCCAACCAGGCGTACGCCTTACCTTGACATTCTCGTTGCGAAGAAGGCTGACCGATTCGCCAGTCTCTGTGAGAGGTGTGGTGTGTATTCCGACGTATCACCTGTATTGAATACGATTGGCTCGAGCAAACAAGCGCAACATGAAGTTGACAAGACCCGACATCAAAGCAGTCAATTCATTTAAGATTTCTGCTGATTTAAGCTGTCGAATTTCAGATGCGATGACACATCACCTATTTGTAGCGAAGCACAACCAACGGCGAAGGGTGACGTTTCACATACAAAATGGATAAGCTTATTTCAACATGGGAGGGCGAATTTGAAGCCCACATGACAGTTTCCCTAACAACCTTGAACGCAGTCTCTTCAACCACCAAAATTATTTTATGAGGAGATTGGTGAGGACCGTTCCATTTCAGCATCTTTTGCACAGGAACTGTGCAGGTAGTTGACCAAGCCAATTCCCCATGTCCCTCTGGGTCAGAGTTCTGGTCGATTCATTTTGAGATTTGTCTTTGCGAGATCTGCCTCATCATAATGAAGCAACCTCAAAGAAGATCTATTTGGCACTAGCGACACATTTTAGCTTTAATGGAGACCAGCATATTGAAGTGCATACATATCAGCATTTCTGTTTGTCTGGTTCGGCTATCCCACCCTCGTGTTCTGGACGACTATGTTACGATTATATCGTAACATAGATTTGTGCATAGTAATTGTGTGGCCCGAACAGCTGCGCCACCTGACAATTGAAAGTCGATAGTAAGAACAACACTCTCGGCTGCATAACTAGCTACCCCAGAGCACTCCACTATAATAATCCCCCGCTATGAGAGCGATAATGCTCTCCCGCGTGATTAATTGATGTAGCTTTTGCTAGGGGAAAATCACTGAGCGCGGTGCATCTGACTGCGCTGTTAAATGGGCAAATCGAAAGCTCACATCGCGTATCGTCAGCAAGTCTGCAAGAATATTTGCGTTTTGCAAATGCTGAATATCCACGGATTTGGTTGCAAGATCCCATGACCATAATCGAGTGTGGATTATCTGGACGGATTTTCGATGGGACTGCTGGATGTCCGGTACATATATGAGCCTTCTCCTTCAGCACGTGTAATCGGTTCAATGGCACATTGCGCCATTGAACGCAATGGCGCCATTCGAGTTAAACTCGAGCTTCCAATCGACTGATGAGTTCGTCAAACTCTAAGTTTCCACCATCACGTCGGTTGTGGATCTCGTGACGACGTTACTGTAGCGCAAATACACTGGATGACTAAACTCGTTAATGGGCTCTTAATAGCAATCATACTTCGCCTTATCTGGTCGCTTGATGTCAGGTTTTGGCTCAACGTGCGGAAGAGCCGTTCGACGTGGAATTGGAGCATCATCCAAGTTCAATGATGGCGGTGACGCCTTCACATTCTCGAATTGAGGTGCAGTTTTACTCTGCGCTCGCCGTCGGCGCAAGTCGTCTTCGACGCGTTTGATTTTGTGTGAGATCACGAATGACCGAGTCTCAGAGTCGAAAAAAGCTCGGGAAAGTATGGAGAAAGGTCGAAGTAAATCCACTTTTGAGTACGGGCGGTATAATGGGGTCAGTCCCATTACATATGCTGTGTGAGCCAATAATGATGTGTGTGGTTGGCCTTAACTATATAACTTGCATAGCCGTATATTTCTTAATTCTGTTTTGTCAGACTTGGAGGCACTTATAGTTTACGGAAGGTTTATGCCCTATCGGCCATAATAAATACCACTTGAGGGAGATTTGTGATTAGAGGAAGCTTCCTTGGATCATCCGCGTATAAACGGACGAGTTATTCCCGTTACAACTTCACAGAGCATACTGGATATATATTCAGCCCAAGATGACAATCTACAACCTCAAAGCGTTACGGGAGGCGACATTCTTTGACCCTAAAATTACATTGTATGCAATCAACAAACAATATTGCCATGGCTGGATTAGCCTGGATTAGCACCTGATACATAACATATGCATGCAGGCTACGAGCGCAAAAATATTCACTGGCGTTACAAATCATGTTTTCGTTTAAGGCTCTGAACGTTGCAATTTAAGTCATACTTCACGTAAGAGTCCTTGACACATCTAAAACCTTCACTTTTGGTTTCAGTAACACTAATTTTTTCACTGCATATTTCAAGTACCTTACGCATAATTTGTGTGCAGCAGGACGAGCACAATGATGAGCTTAGTATCACGGCTTTGGTTGGCGCAACGAGAAATAAGTTGAATGTCACGCCTTTTGATGCTCTGAAATTCGGACGCTTTGAACTTGTCGACCACTACCCGAAAATTAGCTGATGAATTGTATGCCGTACTGTATCTAAAGCGATGCGGCCAACGTAATTTTTCGTTATAAATTAGTCAACGTCATCCAAAATATGTAAATAAATGATTCTGATTCAAATTTTACTTCATGTGTGGCAGTATTACGTATTATTGATGCAATTTCAGTTAGTATAGAGTGGGCGCATCATGCTGTTAAAGCAGCTCTCAGGGAAATGTATACTGCGTACATAACTCGCTCCCGAAACAAAAATATTCAGGTTTGCAAAAATGAAGGCATCCTCATACACGTGAAATCAGCAGAAGCAACAGACAGAGCACTGAAGTTGCAATGACATTGTTCTTTTCTACATGCCTCGAGGCTTAGGACCACCAGCCGCCTTAGCCATGATGATCTGGTCAACACGGAGAACTGTGATGGCAGCATCAGCACCAAGTCGAATAGCAGACATTTTGGTTTGAAGATGATCCCAAATGCCTTTGTCCAATGCATCTGAAATTACGTGAGACTTTTGCTCATTCTACAGTTAACAAGGCAAAAAATTAGTTTGATCAGTGGATGACGAGGCAGATATGTACTTACGTCCACATCCACTCCAGCATTAACATTGCCTGCCGCGTGAGCAGCGTACAAGCTTGAGAGCACCTCCGTGGCCATCTGACCCGAATTTTCTGCCAGAATTCGGGGCACAACCTCAATCGCTTCACCAAACTTTTTAATGGCATACTGGTCAAGACCCGGAGTGGCTTCACCGAAGTTCTTGATCTGACGCGATAATTCGATCTCTGTTGAGCCCGCACCAGAGACGAATCGACCGTCTCGGCACACCGATTTAACACAATTCACCCCGTCATCAATAGCCCGTTCAATGTCATTCAGCACATTGTCGGTGCTAGCACGCAGCACAATTGTCGCGATCTTGGCATCCTCTTCGTCTTGCTGAAAAACAGTAACTTTCTTGCCACCAATTTCCTTGACTAGAACACTGTCGCAAAAACCCATTTCGTCGGGTGTCGGGGCTCCAAGACGAACTAGAGCGTTGGCATTCACAGCACGACACAATCGACGTAGTTCCCACTTGGATTGAATCTTGATCGTCATTAAATTGTATTTTTCTAAAAAATGAAGCGCCATTTCACTGATACTACCACCTGAGACAACCACTGTAGCTCCTGAATCACTGATGGCCTGGACAGCTTCCTCCAGCTTTTTCTCCTCCCCCTTGTTGTAGTTCATGAGTTCATCCGCGTCTTTAATAAGTACAGTGCTCTTAGCTTCAGTAGACGAGATCTCGATACCGCATCCATACACTGCGACTTTCGCCTTCAGAGCCTTCTTAATATTACCTTCAGTGTTACGCAGAATTACCATACCACGGATAACAGTCGAGTCGTTCAAGTTTCCACCCATGATTTTGGCTACACGAATGTTGTCCACGTTAATTGACGGTCTTTTAGGAGCTGCAGGCATGACGTTCAGACAAGCATCGGCCACGAGCTTAGCGAGTAAGTCTTCGTATCCGTACTGTTTCGAAGCCAGCGACGTTTTAATAGCCTTCTCTAGCTCATTTTGGTCGCGTGGGTCCCGGACCTGCACACTTTGTAGAGCTTGCAAAATCTCTTGGCACTTATCGTGCGCCTTTTCATAGCCCGTGACGATCTCGCTAGCGTGCAGACCCATGCGTAACAGACTTGCGGCCTCCATGAGTAATTCGCCTGCTAGCGCTACAACGAGGCACGTGCCGTCTCCATAGTCGTTCTCCTGCATCTTTGCAGCCATGACAACCATACGCGCGGCTGGATGAATGACTTCTAATTCTTTCACAATAGTCGCTGTGTCGCTCGTGACGAAGATACGTTCTAAGTGGTTGATCACAAGCTTATTCATTCCGTTAGGACCAAGTGACGAACGCGTAATAGCCGCCAACTGTTTTACAGCGTCGATATTTTTGGCTACAGCCTCATTGACGCCCTCAAAGTGTTTGTGACCATCCTTCAATAGTGACGACAGACCACCAGCCACGTTTAATCCCATTGACTTGGCCATGATTGCTGGAGCTGGTTAAAAAGATTCTGCGATGTATACATCGATTGGTAAAAGTTTACAATACGAATTTAAGCCAATCGTAGAATGATAGAATTTCAAACCTAGGAACCAAACGTCAAGGTCAAGACTGTGTCAAGCGTATTTTATGGATGCGTTTTCGCTCAACATCTCTGCTTCTAGCGGTGTGCGCAAGCCTGGTAAGCAGAAAAATACCTTTCGCGCTAAGAAATTGGCCAGGCGTGCCAAGGTAAAAGCAAAAAAGCTAGGAAATGTGACTCAAAAGCCATCCCACCACCAATTCGGACAACGTCGTAATAACTACCCGCGCAATGAATCAAATCATATGGAAGTAGAGACTCGCAAAATACAAACGGTACTTGATGCACCTAAGGTCAAAATTAACCCTTATGAATCTGCGGAAGCGATAGAAGATATGCCGATGAAACAGGAAGAGCCTGACGCAATGAGCGATGTATCGAAAAAGGAGGTAGAAGTGCTAGTAGAAACCCAAGTTAATGTTGAATGCGATCCAGTTGCAACAGAATCGATACAATCGAAGAATAATAAGTCGTTTGGCACGCGTCGCAATCCTAACAAACAGGACTATAATTTATCGAAGTTCACTCAGCCTCGTGTCCAGATTGATAATGAATTGTCCAAACCGTTGATATCATCATCAAGTGATAGGATTTTTGCAGCCAACACGTTCGAGTCGATGCAAATGGCAGAAAAATTGGTGAATGTGCTTAAAAAGGATACAGAGAGTGGTGGCTTTGGTTTTGCACGGCCAACCTATGTGCAGGTGCAAACAATACCATCAGTGCTTAACGGCAATGACGTACTGGTCAAAAGTGAAACAGGATCTGGAAAAACACTTGCGTATCTGTTACCGATTGTTCAAAAACTTCAAGCAGTGTTGCCGAAAATTCAGCGACAAGATGGCTGCATGGCGCTGGTCTTGGCGCCAACTCGTGAGTTGTGTACGCAGATTTTAGAGACGGCTAATCGACTTATTCAGCCGTTTGTGTACCTCGTGCCTGGTGCCATAATCGGTGGCGAGAAGAAGAAAGCAGAAAAGGCACGACTTCGTAAGGGTATCACGATTTTGATCGCTACTCCTGGTCGTTTAGCAGACCATCTTGTGAACACCCAATCATTTAACTACTCTCGTCTGCAATTTCTAGTGCTTGACGAAGCAGATCGTCTATTGGATATGGGCTTTGAGAAGCAGCTTACTCAAATTTTGACCATTCTGGACGCCAAAACGCAGTCGCAAAAGCGGCAGAACCTTTTAGTATCTGCCACTGTTAGTAGTGGCGTGGAGCAGCTCGCCAAGATGAGTTTGTCTAATGCTGTGTTTATCGATGCCGACGTAATTAGTAGCGGTGTTGATGTCCCATCTCCAACCAAGGCGTCAAGTCAAGACAAGTTTTCGACTCCGCATCAATTAGTGCAACATTTCATGCTCGTGCCGGCAAAAACACGATTGTGTGCACTAACTTGTTTTTTGCGAGAGGAACTGCGCTATACCTCTCAAGGTTCAATAAGGAGTGCTTCGGACAAATGCAAAATTGTTGTATTTTTGTCAACTTGTGACGCTGTGGACTTTCACCACGCTCTATTTCGAAAGTGTGCTTGGCCATCGGGAAAGGGATCACCGGAAGAATCCGAGAACAGCGCAGGCAATGACTCTGCGTCGCTCTTTGGCAGTCAGGGTCCTGTCTTTCGTCTGCATGGAAACATACCCCAACAGAAGCGTGTGGCTACTTTTAAAACCTTCTGCTCTTCCACATCCGGCATACTGCTGTGCACTGATGTTGCAGCACGTGGTTTAAATTTGCCGACGGTCAAGTGGATTGTACAGTATGATCCACCCACTGAAACTCGTGACTACGTGCATCGTGTTGGTCGTACAGCTCGAAGTGGAAACCAAGGAAGCAGTCTTTTGTTTTTGATGCCTTCCGAGTCAGATTATCTCAACTATCTGAGCAAACAAGGATTAAAGTTAAATGCTTTGAGTCTGGAAAAGACTGTCGCACGGGTTGGAAAACATGGGGGATTTTTGACTACTCGCAAAAAACTGCTCCATGAGGTTGTACAGAGTGATCTACAATTTTTATTTGAGCAGACACTTCTAGCAGACAAAGATCTCTTTGAATTGGCATGTCAAGCGTTCCACTCGTTTGTTCGTAGTTACGCTACACACTCGTCCGATACACGAAACATTTTCCACGTCCGTAGTCTGCACTTTGGTCACGTTGCCAAAAGTTTTGCATTGCGTGACCCACCTGCGTCTTCAAAATTGCGTGAAACAGGGCGAAACGCAAAAAAGGGTTCGCTACAGAAGCGCAAGGAACGTGATGACAAGCAACAGGCCGTGATTGCGAAAAAGCAAAGGAAGTTGCGTGATAAGAAGCGTCACTATGCACATAATGTCTCGGAATTTGCTGACTAGCCAAAACATCATTTTAGACAATTTTACCGTTTCTTTCTCACCTCTATTATTTCAAACTGCTCTAAAGTAGACAAATTGTTAGTCGACAAATTGTTTCGCTCTAAGTACTCTTTCTCTTCTTAGATTGCTGTTGCTTAACCTTTTTGGCAGCCAAATGCTTCTGTGCAGACTTTCCCTTGTTCTTCTTGGACTTACGATCAAAAAGCGGCGCAAATATTTTAGCAACGTCCGAGTTTTCATCCATATTGATAACAACACCATCAATAGCGATAGGAAATTCTGGGAAAGCACTATCACAAAAATATATAGTCGTCAATTTACCATACAACAAAAAGTAACAAGAAAAATTACCGAAGCAACGTCTGCAGTGCGAAGGCAGCACTAAAACATTGCTGAGCGAGCGTGATCTCCTCTGATTTATGACCATTCACTTCCAAAAAGTGTTGCACCATCAAAAGCGCTGCTGCTGGGTTCTCCAACTGCAGCTCTATGAAGCGTGCAAACTCGTGAACCACTGCTTCGCGTTCGTGCATCCACTGTACCTTCTGCACCGCAAACTGTCGATTTTGAAAATCGAACTTGCCAATAATTTGAGGCTTGGGATAGTCATTTTTATCTTCTTCCACATCCGTGTCCTCCTCGCTATATTTTGACGTGGAAAGTTTATTTCCATGCGGCTTCTGGCTGCGCACTAGAGCCAATAATGTTCGTCGCTGCTGCTCCGTTGAGCAGAGCGATAGGATCAGATCCAAGCCATACGTGACACCTTTAGGAAGAACTTGAGGACGAAGTGTCGGGGCCAACGTCGTCACAATGTCCTGGAGCTGCTGTACAGCAGTCATTGGGTCAATTGTCATGATGTGGTAAGTGGCTAGTGTTTAAATAAAATAAAAAGGCTATGAGATTTGTAGAAATTTTTAATTAGTCAAAGTCCACCAAGAATCTAATCATCCCTGATGATGGCAGCAGTACTGCCCGTAGAAGATGCGAAGTCAGTGGACGTGCAGCTGATTCGACATCGAATGCTGAAAGGTCTGCCGCCCCAAGATGTACATGAATATTTATGGAGAGTGAGACTTGAAGCAGAAACAATACCGGATGTTGTAGTGGCTTTAGACGTCGATCCAAGGCAATTTGATTCCCAACAGACCAGCAACATGCCAAAGTTGCAAACGTTTGGTAGTGATGAAATGGTCCAAAATTGTCGTCCAAACAAAGAGTGGAGAGCAGAATTGCTGGCTAATTTTGCAGAGTTAAGGCAGTTAATTGCACGGTGGGAAGCCATTGGGCCGCCTGATGCGGAGGATTCAAATAGTGATATCCCCACTGAAACATTACGTACGAATGTCCCCAAGATGAAGGACGAAGAAGGATGGATCAATTTTTTTTTCGGCAAAGAAGATGAGTCGTTGGCTACTCCGCCACACTTGCGCCTATTGCTGAAATTTGATCAAGTGCTGACGAGAAGACTTCTCGACTATCATGCCGCATGGCTTTGTGAGGGTGTAACTTTGCTTACTAAAGCACGAGCTGTATGGATATATGCATTACTCGCTAGGCTAGATAAGCCCGTTCATTCGAATGTAGCAGCAGTAATTCGACAAATTCTACGACGCTGTTGGACACTGAGGTGCGAGCTGGAACCACAGTCAGAGGCCCAAATTAAACTGCTAAACATTCTTATCGTCATAACTGGAGATTATTTTGGGCAATTGCATAACGCGGAGTGATGGACTATACTCACTTTTATAATATTGTTATTTGCCAAAATATAGAGAAAACATTACTGAAGTTCTCGAGAAAATTGTAATTTGAACTAAGCAAATAGAGATAAATGCCTAATCTACGAACACTATATTATAATATAATCACTCGCGAGACTGCTATGGGATAATTGGTAAATCAACAAGACTGCAGAGATGATATTGCATAGAGCAGAAGGAGGGAGTGCACCATGAATAGTTAGAAGCAGTTCAGAGACGGCGGCACCAGAGTAGCAAACTAAATGTGCCTTGTCGGGTAGTCGTCGGTACATAATAAAACATTCAATACCGACAATTAGTATCTTTTTTTTAAAGTGGGTACTAGTTTCGTTGCTGTAAATTGACTTTTGCAACACCATACGAAAAATTCGTCTAAGCGCCATATGTGCAAGTGTGAATGCAGCTGACCTTGCGTAAGAGGGATCTTGTGCAAGTTTATTTGAACGATCCTACAACGATTGCGGACCGGCTTCTTCTAAACAGTCAATTAAATGCAGATGTTCATGTGGATGATGAAGGGGTTTCGTATAGTTAATGGGTGCTTAGTGAAGATTGGTCGGCACGGCCTTATATTAATGGAACGATGTGCTCGAGTTTATATGCTGTCGGTGATGCTCGAAATCAAAAATGTCTTTGGTTTGAAAATGCTAGGTCAGTTCCGTTTTATGCAGACCAAATGCTTTCGTTCTGCATGCAAGTCGGCAAGTCACAAGCGACATCAGAGTGAATGAGGTCTGGCGCTACAACTTGAATTAAAAAGTTATTTCAGACGCAGAACCATACTGGACCCTTCTTTTTAAAGATAATATCAGATACTATAAAGTGCGCAAGCTCGGCTGATAGAAGAATAAAATGCTTCTTCGTCTCTATTTTCATAGTCAATGCTGCTCCGCTGCATCGCAAAAGAACTTATAGACATGTTCGACATTATCATAACTGACTTATATTGACTGAACGCGTACTAGTGCGCGATCACTACGCGCTAAATTTAAACTTCGATAATGCAGGCAGCTGATTCGATAATCTTTGTTGAATTTATAGCAACACGATCCGCATAGTCAACGACACCTAGTCATGATAGCTTTATGCGCGCGGCACCTTCACCGAAGCCGCGGTATGACTTACGTCAGGATGCGATGTACTTGCACAAAGTCCTTACCTTATTGTTTTTGCCAAGAACAATAAGGCTGCTGAGTTTAACCTGGCGATTTACCACACCAAAATGTACCGGATGTCAGGTACTCCCAGATGGCTTTAAGTGATTGGCTGGCAGCACAATCTGTCTTTTCTGACACTGGTGTGGCTTTTCTGAACGAACGACTGCCCTTTCTGCCAAGACATGTTCAGCGACTGCTCGAGCATCAGTGTGTGGACCCCATTAACGTGCAGCCAGCGCAGATTATTCCAGCTGGCGTCGAAGAAAATCACTCAACGGATGCGACAGTGCTCATTGTAGAACTTGCAGTGCAAGGAAACAACATTGTGGGAGCCAGTCAGCTCCCGTGCCCCTAAAGCACAATTGCAGCCTCAACCTCTGCCCCCAGGCCAAGGTCACCAGAACTGCAAACTCGGATGATTGGTAGCTGGATTTTACAGCGAAGGCGCTCTCAGAGCGAACTACCTCGCCTGTACGAATTAGAGCGCGCCGTTCAGGCCGAAATTAAGGACATTTGTGGTCGTGAAGAGCTTTTTTTGCGCTCAACATCAGAACTTACATCTTTGATGAAAAAGCTCGGTCAAAAACATGGCCGCGCCTACTTTCGTTACGTGTTGCGCAATGTATTTGGCGAAAAGTCCATGCTCTACGAAGTTTGCGGACCCCCCTCGACAAAACAGGTCTGTGCGTACGCCAAAAGCGTCATTCAGCGGATGGCCAAAGCTATTCACTTTGCTCCGCTCGTATTACGTGCTTGCTGCTACTACATGCTTACTGAATTTCGCAAGGCCTTCCCGGATTGCAAGCAAGATGCGCGTATTGTGGTAGGGAGTCTGCTCTTCCTACGTATTATTTGTCCCGCGCTCATCAAACCCGAAATGTTCGACTTTCCTGCACATACGTCGCAGTCGCTGCCCGTGGCTGTGCAGATTGCTAAAATCTTGCAGCACACTCTTAGTGGCACACCAGTCGGCGACAGCAATTCCGGGTGTGACGATAGCAACGCCTTTATCAATACCTACCAGCCCTTTGTCGCGAGTTTTCTCGTGCGTTTCCCACAACTGCGAGTTGTATCCGGATGTGATGAACCATCGCAGATGTCTGAATGGTGTGAACTTGCAGCGTGGGATGGCCGTAATGTGTCGTCCTCAGGTACTAGTAACTGGAGAGCATCACAATTCTGGAATGTCCAGCGCCCTACCGGCAAATTCCGCGGGCTGTCTTTGAGTGTTAGTGATGTGATCAAAAACAAAAAGAAGTTTTCACTGCGATTTTGGTCGAGAGGTTCTACTGGTGATGTTAACGTCTCCCAGCGGCCAACTCCATCAAACAGCTAGCGCCATGCGTTTTGTCAGGGTAGAACTATAATCTTATTTAATCAACTATCATTGTCCTGAAACTAAGATGACAGTTATAAATTTTCATCGTATTCATCAAGAGGTGGAGTCACAGTCATACATGACCAAGCTGCATCGACTTCGTCACTTTCTAAGTACAAGAAGTCTTCACATCTTTTTGGCGTGTCAACAGATATTACTGTATTCAAGTTTAAGTTTGAGTGCAATATTTCCTATAATTTTGAATGTTGTTGAATTGGTTCTACATTGCATATGAACGACACAGACATCTTGCCAATAAACAAAGCGACAGCCTACGCGGGTGGAGAGCTGACATGCGCATTCGGATGCGCTGGGAGCATCTATATAGGGGCCACGGACGGATATCTATCTAGAATTGTTGATAAAGTGGATACTATCAGACGTGTGCGCGCAAATACCACAAACGCGATGTATGAATCAGATGACAGTAACAATTATGAGCTATCATTGACACGCACGCTTTGGAGTGTCCGCGTCTGTATGCATGCAATAACGGTGTCTTTTTTTATATCGACATGCAGAGTGTTATACTCATGTCTGATTCAAAATGAATGTCAAATTATATATGCTGTGACAGAGTGTGTGCAGCATTGAAGAGCTAAACAAAGGCACGCTAATAATTGTTGGAAGTGCTGGTGGCGAGCTAGTAATTTTACGTGAGGATCTGGTGAGAAAATATTTCTGTCAAGATTGTGTAGCGATGTCGCAGTAGGGCTGATTTTTTGTTGCTGTGGACAGGAGCTGCGGCGATTTAATTTAGATAGTGCCGTGCAACATATTTGCGTTGATCAGGACGGTGAGTTGATTGCTGGAGACCTTCTTGGCAATCTATACGGCATTACTCAGCACGAAATCATCTGGAAGGTGAAAAAATGCCGATGATTTGGGATATTTCTTAATCTATCCTTACGATTGAAATACATTCTTAAACAGAGACGACTACCGTCGATGTCCACTAGAAATGAAGTTGGACTTGATTACTTTTACCCACCACTTTCGCAGCCAACAATCAAAGCGATCTCGCACGTCAAATTGCTGGACGTCGAAAAGACACTTTCAAAGTACCTCCTTGTGGCTACTGGACAGAAACAGTTGCTGATGACTTATCGCGGCAAAACCTTTGGCATCATTCCTACTTGCACGCCAATTGCAACGTTGACGAGCATCCCATTTGATGATGAAGACATTGTTTTGGCGGCTGGGGAGGAAGGGTGAGAAATATTTCAATAATATCATTGTCACCTGGCGACTAATTTAAGCTATTAATGGCAGAGTGATCTATCGTGTTATGAGCTCTCAAGACATTGATTCAAAGGTGATGCCGAACTTCTGCTTCGTTGTCAAAAAGTGGACTCAAGTGTCCTTTCCTGTGGCGAAATTGTTACCTCTCAAGATGAAAGTGTCTGGTACGAATGCGAAGCATTCAGACTATGCATACATCTGCCTTGGCGTGGATGGCGAAGTAGCGCTTTTTCGTGGACAAGAGCTTGTAAAAGAATGGAGTCTTGCATCATTCAGCAAAACATGCAATGTGGAAGCGGATTTCCCAGTCGATATGACTCTGCTGCACGATGGCGATACCAATATTGGGCAACAAGTTGGAATTATTGTATATCCTAAGAGAATACACGCTTTCCCAATCGGGCTCGCGAGTCAACAATAGTGCGTAGCTCTCCAAATAAACAGAAGTTGATGATAAGCGATTTGTAATTTACTTAAAAATATATTCTTTGACAGAATGGAGTTCCTGCTACTCGGTCAAGTAAGGACGTCGATAGAGCACCAAATTCTTTCCATCGAAAGGTAGAAATGCTTTTTCGATATCGGGATGTTTAGCGGTCAGGTACTCAACCAGGTGCTCGTATGACAAGACTTTGCTACCATCTACAAGTCTTCGATCTGGAAAGTTCTGTCCAAAGACGCAGCACGGCACCACTGCGAAAGGCTTGTTGAACTTAATGGCTACGTCCAAAATAGAATCGGTGGCCTGGTCCGGGTGCATGCCTAGAAGAAGCGAAGCTTGCTCGATAAGTTGAAGATTTTCCATATTTTCCAAAAAAGAATTCTCGTTGAAGAATGCTGCAACTTGCGGCACAAGTGTCTCATTTGCTGATGCATTTGCTCCACCAGATTGTTTGTGCTTCAATTTTAAGTAATTGTGTTGTTGTTTCGATAGCTTCATCGGTCGCTGTCGACGTTTAAATTTGCGTTACAGCGGGCTAATTTATTTGATGAAGTAGTTTCAAAGCATGACGTACCGGTTCGATGAGGGTGCACGGCAATCCCCGCTTGTTCCACAACTCAAAAGAGACACTACCTCTACCACCTGCAATATCTAAGACTCCTTTGCCGGACGCAAGAAACTTCATCCCGAATATCTTAACCAACCAATCTACAAATACTTGTGCACGTTGCTGCTTTCCTGTTTTACCATGCGGATCCAACGGGTCTTCAATTATGTGAGCTCGACTTCGTTTGGAATGCAATCGCTCTTTTATCCACTTTGCGCGCACAGTTTTTATATCGGCATCGCTGACATGGACAAACTTGCAACTGTCTCCGTATTGACATGTTTTCGAATTGATCCAGAACTTGCAGTGCATTTGTTCGCCAATAGCTCGAACAACACTTTTTTGTGTACCAGACCGTGCGTCATTTTCTACACCATCACCTTGTTTATCCTCATCATTTAATAGCCGTTTATTCATTAAAGCCGTTAGCAAGGGAACAAAAGTCACTTCAGGAAATTCATCTTTCCACGCTCGGTCAACGATAATATCGCGCGCGTGAAGTAACAATGTGCCATTTGTCAGACGCTCCATAAATCCTCGGACGTTGATAGTATCCCCAACTTTGATTTGGTATCGGATGGTGTCAATTCTGTCTACTGACAATTCGTCGTCGATGACCTTGAGGATAACCTCAAGCCAGTCTCGCTCGCCATCCGAATTTGTCAACACCGATGCCATGTCGAAGAACGAGCATTTTCGACTTATGCATCGTCGATGCATTAATTGACCTTTCACTATAATGTCACATGTTAGCGCTTTACTTGTTGCCACCTGCTCACGTAACTCTGCAAAGTTTGTCCACACCATCATTTTCAAGGTCAATGTTACCACTTTGATTGGCTATCCACAAAAACTCGTTGTTTTATTTAACGAATGGAAATATTTCACATAAAACTTAATTTCTTCTGTCTGAAATATTTTATCTGTAGTATTTCATAAACAGTTGTGTACGGCCAAAGTACTGAGGAATTAACACTAACTGAACTTGGTGTCATGTGAGCAAAAATTAAATATTGAAAGAGAAAGGAAAACCGTCTGCCCCCCCCTCAACATTAAGAAGGACCAAAAGATGGACGAATCCAAGCATGCTGTCGTTTAACTTGTAATAGTGCATGGCATCGCGAGGACATTCACAAAGTTGACCAATTAAACTGACCATAGGTGGCTGTTTACGCTCATCTGTTACTAGTACCGATTTCCTTCAACTAGAACTCGCGATACATTAAAAAAACAGCGATGTCACATGTCTAGACGAGTATATTATTGCAAGTGACTCGTCCTTATTGACTTCATTGCCTACCAACAGCAAACCTAATTTGACGTAGTGAAATATGCCCCAATAAAATCACCTTTAAGTTTACTGCAAAATTGCAATCGCTTCGGTGCACTCCATTTTGATGACGCGTCAGCATTCGATTATTCTAACAGTGCAACTGGGTTCCGTTGAATTTGCAAAGAGCAACGTTCATATTTAAGAGCCCGCGCTAACAAACGCTCAGAGGTGGTTCGTGCGCTTCTATCAGGAACGGAACCAAGAGCCTCTACTGTAAGTAGGTGTCGAGTAGCATTGTCATCTTTGATAATATATACTGAATTAATGTCACGTAGCGCAGGCGAAGAAACGTTGGCGGAGGAAGGCGAAGTCGGGAGCGCAAGGTGAGCGCTGGCGGAGTCTGTTGGAGAGGAGGTTCTGCTGGCTTGGAGGAAAAATGAGAAGTGATTGATTGATCGTTCAGTTTATCGGGACGCTGGGCTTACTAGCCACTCCGTCCTTGGCGACCTAGACACGCAACATGTATCCAGGCCCCATCCTGAATCCTATCTATTCTCAAATCCTATCCTATCTTTCTAAACCAATGAAAATCTACTTTTTTTACACGTAACTTGAATATTCCGGCTGTCACTTGATTCCTTGTCGTACCGTCGGCTGCGGAACCGAATAATTGCCTGTCCGTAGACTTTCAACCAATGAGCAATTGCCAACGTCGATGTTGACGCTCCAACATCAAGCGTATGATGTTGTTGATTATTCCAGCATGGTAATATTGTCCAATAAGAATGTACGATTGAGATAAGACATGTAAAAATTGATCTTTTGCAAAATTTGGCGTGATCGTCTTCTGCTTTACGGCAAGCAGTTGGCGACCACGTCACATGATCTCCTTTCGAAGAAAGGCCCACTACGTTGAAGACAGCTTCGTCTTCTTCTTTGAGTTCCAGTATTATTAGATCAAACCCGAAATCTGTGTCAGGTTTTTCACTGGTTCTA
>NW_020187183.1:949391-949489 GCF_900000015.1 Plasmopara halstedii | reverse complement strand
GCTGCTGCATGGACATTGTATCGGGTCCTGAAGTAGTTGGAGCAGCTGCGGCAGCAGGGGGAACAGCATCATATTGCATATTGGCACTTGCAGTATTT
>NW_020187183.1:940067-949381 GCF_900000015.1 Plasmopara halstedii | reverse complement strand
GGCTGGATAGCCAGTAGTTATAAATGTATTTAGATTTGTCTATACATATTTAGGAAAATTTATGGATTAAAAATTAAGCGGCTTTGCCATAAAAATATAGATAAAGTCAGTTTTGGATTTAAACGGAAGATATAATTAACCTTGGGTCGAGGCAATAATTACTCTTGGAGTAAGAGGATTGCGATCCGCTAAACTCGTACGTGTTCTAAGTATAGAACGAAAGGTCGGTGATCCAACTTACGCTTTCTCAAAGCGCAAAGCTACGGCAGCCCCGCTGTACATATGATGAAGCGGAACACAATAGTCGCTCAGAGAAAAATATTTCTCGATGCACTTGTGCGGAGATAACGCGTTGCCGGAGCGAGTTTCTTTCACTCTTGCATTTTAATTAATAAAGTGGTGCGTACATCCGTATGACTTACTCCGTTTTACTATAAACAATAAGTTCTATGATTTTGTGAATCCGTAACGGAGTAGCCTCGGTCTTGCCAAAACGGTGCTGTCAATGCAGTCTGAATCGCAGGTGTAACCTCAATTACACGTTTTAACAGAATTAGTTTTTCTATCTCAATAACACTAAGCGTCAGGCGCTGAGTGCGCAATGCTTGGCTAAAGTCGGGATGCCCGAAGCAAGACGCCGACGCCAATGGCACGCAAAATGATTTGTTGCGAAGGATAGAATTCTACTTTACTTTGTTAGCTTGACTATACATGCACTGTGTATGATCTAAGTGACTAAATTACGCTACATCGGACCTCTCGCTGTCGTGGCTAAGTAGGATCGTGCTGTACTCCCATTTTTTCAAGGAGAATGCGAGCACGTTCCATTTCTGCGTGCATTTGTAATGTTACGACCCCGCACTTACAATTCAGTCGAATGCAAAACGCTCTGTTTGGAGACGGGGCAGTGTGCTCAGAATTCTTCGTAGCTGAGCTACACCCTGCTCAAAAGTAGCGACATGATTCTAAATCACTAGGGGAACGCATTGTGACGGCGTCATTCATAAAGATATCAGATATTTAAATTCACCTCAGCTTAAGATGCGCACACCAAGAACCCACAAATAGTCGACGTGCCGTCACAGGAGAGAGCTCGTGAGAGCCAGTCGCGAGCAAGTCGTCCTTGGCATACACTGCCTGATGAGTAAGGGGTGACTCGCATTCGCATGATACATTGGGTATACTTGGACAGCTACCACTTTATGGTGAGAGGAAACGACATCTTTGCTTGGAAGGCTCATGAAGGTTTGAGGTCTCACCAAATACATTGCCTGACACCCTTGCAGCGTATGATCGCGCGCACTTTTGACCCAAATCTACCCTGGAGAAAAAGCTAAGCTGTCGGCACAATCGCTAACCTCTACTTAACATGTTGCAAGGTGTATTTGCGCAAAGATCAATCGCTTTATACGCTGAGAGAACGCGCAATTATCGAGCTACCATGATTTGATCCGTGACACCTGTACGCGCATGTCTAAAACCCTTTTTCATTCGACCTTTCATTTTGCTTGCACTCATAACCGTGCACAGTGCTTTGCAAACCCTTCAACATTTTTGAATCAACCTTACATTGTTCTTGACTCGATATCTATTTTTGTCATAAAAGGAGACTTATTAGACCTAGTACTTCTTGGAGCCCATTAGTGCATACGACTATCCAGGTCGCGCATTTGGAATATTTAGGGCATGTGCAAAGATAGAAGCCAACATTTATGCTAGTCAATATGACAGCGATCATATGTACCGTTTCTCTGATGGTTAGAATTCATCTCTCTCAAGGTCGGTGTTTGATTCCCCGACAGCGCAGAAATGCATTTGTTGTTTCGCATTGTGTCACCTTAAAATGCCTTCAAAGTTGAGATGTAAAGTTTACTGCTGCTTGTATGCTTAAGTTATATTTTGTTTTATTATCAATTTGTTAAAGGTGCGATTGGGCTTCACCAGTATTTACATCGCTTCATTAGGAGAAAGCTGTTAGCGCACGTTTCCATACTCAATAATTTGTCACGCAATTCGATGGAGTATCCGTTAGACAATGTTCAGATTAGAGCAAATAATTAATCAAACGTAATATGTGCACACCAAACCGTTACTCGTGAAGCATTAATATGAGCGGCTACACTTGTTTAATTTCGAGCGGTGCTCGCTTGGCTTATTATAAATCTGTTCTTCCTGCAATAAGTGATGCCAATTCACAAACATCAGTCTATAACAATGATTCAGCGAGCACGTACTGCACTTTTAAATTATACCTGTGCGCTATCTTACAATACGCGTCTCAAAACGGATCATATTATGATGGCGCAATTAAGCTGCAATGAATCTTTAAAAAGCGCAGTGGCAAATTCTGGAAGATGTTACGAGTTCGAAACGTCATGGCATCAAATCATCGGATGCCCGACGATATGCAACCATTTGCGCCACTGGGGGGCATTTCGTCTGAATTGTATCGACCCCTATCTTCATCACTGGTGCAGAGGTGCCAATGTCTTGCAAGCAAAGGGAGATAGGTCACAGTGCACGAACAGGCCAATAAAGCTGCAGCAATTGTACCTGCGATGGTGTCTTCGAGTGGTAGGCGAAATACATTGCTTATAGACTCATCTCAACCCTCATGAATCTATAGACTTTTCTTGAAAGTTTTATCATTATATGGAGTAGTGGTGCGAAAAATTTAAATCGTCACAAGCCGGTTGCGACGCGCTTATTGAAAACGAAGAACACTCCGCAGTACAAACGTATACCTAACGTCAACAGCAGCGATGTAGATTAACTGCTTCTTTTATTGTTGGATGGATATTATCATCGCAAATTACCATACAGGTCACCGGGAGGTCTCACGAGCCATCTTTAAAGCTCCATTTGCTAAATATGAGGGGTACCGGGCATTTAGCACTTCACATTGCGACTTAAACAAGATTTTTATGAATTTATGGAGGCGGGATATATCAAAGACTCGAATTCACCAGGTATTTGTTCAGCTTTGTCATTAGAGTCGTCATCATTGAATATATCTACAGTTGTAGCAAAATACACATTCTAAGATGGCATGATTCGGTTGTTCTTTAGCTAGCGTAGTACGCAAAGGTACCATGGTGATGTTGCATGATGAAGTTACGAGGTTAGTACTCTAGACGAATGGAAGACATGGTACATCGTAAGAGATGCATCCTTGGGTCACGTAAGCTGCTAGCTTCGCGCCATCACGTAGGATTTCACTATTATAGATAGTAAAGTAGATATTTCAAAGTATCATTTAAAGATGGTCTCAATTTAAATACATAGCTTGTTAAGTTTCAACAAAAAGAAGTACCGGTACTCGTAAGGATCTCGTTCTGGCAATTGAGTGGTTGCTGGTAAACCCGTGAACGAACGGTGACGCAAAACACCAAAGGTTTCTCGATCCGAAGTGCACCCAAATTCCATCATATCGAGTAGCATTTTGGCTCACCAATTAAAATAAGACTGTACAGTCTGGGGTGACAGACCACCCCATGATACAGCCATTTTCGATACAGCCATATTCTTCCCGGATTCATGACACTCGTTGATAATTCTTTGTCTTTAGTTGGCACAACGGAGGTAACACAGCTAGCAGCAGAAGATATGGAAGTGGTTATCGCTTGCGTGAAGGCAGTCATTAGCCCTGAGAGTGTCCAGGTAAATTAGCTTTAAGATCGCTGCAATTATTTACTACAGGGAGCACAACTTACCCCGACAGTAATTTGCTGTTGTTCAACTTTCAACTTTGTAGGGTTGGGATACAAGATCTTTTCGGGCTATCATGGTTATATTCCGTATAAAACAACAGCGTGTCGCACTAGCGGTTTGTTCGTGCTCGACAATGGGTAGTTTTGTTTGGTACCACCAAGTAGGCGACATCCCAGCAATATGATTTGCCTACTCGTTATCAAACGGATGCTCACACCAAAACTTACCTGTCCACTCTGTCTCCTCGACTCTGAAGTAGATTTTTCATTGGATTTAGAGCACATTATTCAGGCCTTGAGGAATAGTGACGAGAGATTGAAGGCTCTATATGCCCACCAGAGGTGATGGACCTCAGCCAATAATGAGGAATAAGTAGTAATATTTTAATCTGTCAAGCCGTAAGTGGTACCACCAAGGTATAACTTAGCATTTACGCTTTGCTTGTACCTATCCGTCCGGTTGAGAGGTAAGAAGCGTCGAGGCTCCACGCAGCGTCGATTGATGAACATCTAGTGAGGAGACGTCGAGGCTTAACAACCGAACGGCGGCCTACTGATCAAGAAATGGGCTCATTGTACATCGAGGATGCTAAAATCAATGCTATCCAGCCCTGAAGAGAGAGTTATTATCTCTAAGAGAGGTGAAGCCCATATCCCAAGGATGTAGATTGCCAGCATCAACGTTCTGGGCTTTGTGAAGCAATAAAAACCCTGATAAATAGATAAGCATTGGGCAATTATGAACGACGCGCGACTGCCAAATTGTTGCAAAAATCGTGCAGGCATTGACGGTCTCAAATACGAATACCGCATCCGTTATGTTCACTACTAAAGAGGTGAAGTTTTTAACCTTCCTTTTTTAACTTTAAGTTCTTTGACAGCGAAGCCGAAACGATTGTTCTCTCTTCTTGCAAAAGTTAATGGGTTATTTATTCCACATCTGCTAGGAAGTTAAATGTAACGAAGTTACACGTACCCTGGTAACAGGGGTATGTGTCACACAAGATGGGCATGGTGTGACTGCACCCAGACAAGAATACGGTATGTGGCTGGGTAGCCAGAAGTTATGCATGTATTTAGATATATTTAGAGAAATCTAATTTCTAAAATTGGGATAAATAAATAAATAAAACCAGTTTTGGATTCTAAACGGAAGAGCCAATTAGCTTTGGGTAAAGGCAATAATTACTCTTGGAGTAAGCGGATTGCGATCCGCTAGACTCGTACTTGTTCTACGTATAGAACAAAAGGTCGGTGACCTAAGTTACGCTTTGTCAAAGCGCAAAGCTACGGCAGCCCCGCTGCATTAAAGCGCTCTCGAGGCGAGTATGAAGCTGCGATGGCTCTACTTCGGGACATGAATTGGCAAAATAAAGTTGATAATCATATTGTCAAGCACATCTAGCTATATTCAAAGCTCGATCACTGGAAGATGATTCAGAGAGACTACGTGCCGTGGCTTTAGCAAAAATCCTTTCAAATTTGGCGATTGTAGCCGCAGGTAATAGAGCTGAACTCTGGTGTTATAGAATGTTATATCATGTCACGGTATGCAAGTACGACTGAGAAAGTGACACCGATGACCTGCTCACCATGAGAAGCACTAACCTCCTCTCACTTACCCAAGTAATACTTCCTACCCCAATTAACAAACGTTTTTAGCAATGTATGCTGTGTTTTTACAGGGCTTAGCGTTTGAAGTCTCATATCCGCTCTTCAGAACCGATAGTCAATTTCGAAACAGAGATTTTGAAAACACAGAATTAGACAACCCACATTATTCCATACCTAACTTTTAGTTGTACCACCAGCTGCGCGATGATCTGCATACGTTGCACTAGAAATCGGCAGCCCATTTATATGGTCACGACTGCTGACGTATACACACCACCGACACGAATTAATTTGTTCTATACTAAATCAGACTCACCACACGCCGCCTACGTGACCGGGTTCATGACTCACAAATTTCTATACGCAGAGAAGTTTGTGGATCCTATCGTTTACAAATTTCAGTCAATTTACTGCTCGTGGAGTATCCAACATCAAATGAAATCGTCGGTCTAATCTTCTCGTTGCTATCAAAATATTTTTACATCAGAATTGGTGCGACTGTTGAGAATTCTTGTGGCTTCAAATAGCTCGGTTGGGGTGCAGAAGGTTCTTTGAACGGTAGCTTTAAAAGCAAACGATACATTACTTAGTATTTATTGTATATAATATACATTAAGGTAGCCAAAGGTAGCAAACCCGGCTTTCTTAACTTTCAACAATAAAAGCAGAATGTAGCATCCAGAATAGATAAGTAATGATTGCGGAGCTAGGAAGGAATGGCGGACAAATGATAAATACAAAGCGTTTTGCCTGGTGTCGTACACCGAATCATTCTTGTCGAGAAATTGCAACGGCGACTGCACTTTCTGGTGTGGTAACGACATATTCGAAATCAATAACGTCACGACATTAGTGCGATCGATATGATCATTGAGCCGTCTTCTCACGCTAGGCACAGTTGAACGATGCTTTGCACTTCACTCAGCTTCAGACGGTTGCAACTGTTGCTAGTAAGGCGATATACTTCAGGCAAACAGTCGCTATCGTGCAGATCGCGGCTAATCCACTGAGCCCATTGTTTGTGTGAAAGCTTTAGCAGCATTTCATTCCGGGAAGGAGCTTCCTGCGGCAGCGCATAGACTGAAAAGATGGCTCGTCCTTCGCAGTCAATGGCGACACAAAATAGCTTTTGCTGACCACTGATCATCTCAAATCCTTCTTCAGATGGTATCAAGCTTAGTGATAAAGTTTGTGGGGAAATAAAAGCTCTCTCGATTGAGCTTCGATGGCTACGAAAGTCGGTACTTTTGGCAAAATTCCTTGCACTGGATACGTCAGGGGTTGAAAGACTGCCAGCCATTTCAAAGACGCCACCCTGAGAGAGAAGTTTGATACTAGTGATTAGTGTATTCGTTGCCTCGGATCCTCGCTGTCCGCACGTCGAGACTTCGTCACTAAAATCAATAAAATGATCATTTTGAACGTCGGAGTTGCTGAAGTTGTCACTGTCAGAGAAGCCAGAACAACTTTCATGGATAGTACTAACTGTCTCCTGGCGATTCAACTTGACACCTTTGCTCGTACCGTTAAATGCCTTACGCAAAACGGCGATCCAGTGGCTATAAGCTTCAGCATTGGGTGCTCGAAATTTAAGCTTCTTACCTTTCGCTCCATAGCGAAGAGTAAACTGAAGTTTTTGACGGTCTCTATTCGATCGTGGAATGAGAGTTACTAAAAACCCACGACAATCGACTGGTAACTCGATGTTACCACCACAGATACCTGAACGATATATACGAAAAATGCACGTAGTGTTTTGAGTGCCGCATGGCATGATCCTGACCAATAAAATGGAGGTTTTAAGCCAGAAAGGTCCGAGCTTGAGTTTCATAATGCTGGAGAGTACCATCTCGGATAGCTGGTTAGCTGATTTACAAAGTGCAGCTTCTTCTTAAGTGCTGATTTGATAGGAAATTTATTAATGCGTCGGAGCGTCGGCAGCGTCTTTATAAAGCTACCACGAAATTCTGTGAGAAAGGGAATTCTCTACTGCCATCAATTCAGCATGTGTCCGAACGCAAGGTACACAGCTGTTGTTGAGCACTATTCAAATTATGGCAATTCATCATTTACAGCCCTAAGTGATCACTTGGTTTACCAGCCTTTATTGCTTAGCCATAATGACACGTTTTTTCGATCTTAACACAACAAATCTTTTCTATTTATCCTGGTAATGGCCCTTTACCATAATATGGTAATCGTTTTGTTACCATATTATGGTAATATCATGGTAATCAAAACAACAGTAGAAAATATTTTATCAAAAAGTTTAAGTAGCTCTACAGTCTTGACTGATGCTGCGTACATTGGGGCGACAGCGTCGCGGATGGAGCATAGTCATGGAGTCTCGCACTCTCTTCTCGTCGCGAATTGCTAGTGGTAGAGTTGGTCTTGATCAAGAGGTGCCGTAAGATTGTCAAGTATTACGTGTATCTAAACAACTCAATTATAATGAAATTCTCTAATACAGCGGCAAATATTGGAATTAAATGGATTAAAGATTCAACTCAAACATCCAAACTCGGTAGAACTTGTGCCACGTGGGTACATCGTCGAAATGCTGCAAGGACGCGCGATGTCGCAAGTACAACTGATTATTTTCATTTGTTTTTTAAGGTTTTATACTGATCGAATCTTGTTCATGTAGGAAGTGCTTGAGCATTTGCGGTGGATGCTCCAAAAAGACCTTTTGGATCAGGATATATTTTTAATTGGGTACGCGAGCTTAAGTTGATACAATACCAATCATACTTTGAAAGAAACGTTGTTATTTGATAGTCCTCCAGGGTCATCGCGACGACTATTAAGTATGCAATTCTGTGAGCTATTGAACAAAGAAATGGAATATGTTGCCATTTCTAAAGATACAACAGAGTCTGACTTGAAGCAGGTTTGTAAATTACACGACTGGTTTCCGAGTCGGAGTTGATATTAACTTGAATCGTTTACCAGCGCCGAGAGATCGTACACGGTGTATCAATATTTACTGACCAAGCACCTTTGCGAGCTGCTATCTATGGAAGAGTGCTTGTAATCGACGGTTCGTGAGCTGCCGAAATCTGTTGCAACGTTAATTATTGTGCGTTGTATGGATTCTGATTAGGTCTGGAAAAGGCAGAGCGCAATGTTTTACCAACCTTAAACAATTTGCTTGAAAATCGAGAAATGATGCTAGACGATGGACGATTTCTCATGAAAGCACAAAGTTACGATGCATTAATTAAGCAAGGATACTCAGATACGGAGCTAAAAGATCAAAAGTTAATCCGAGTGCACCCTGACTTTCGAGTCATTGCTTTGGGTCTGCCCGTGCCTCCGTATCCCGGTCGGACATTAGATCCACCGTTGAGGTCGCGATTTCAGGCTCGAAACATAAAGTCAACTTCGCCAGGTGCACAAGTCGAAGATCTGATCGCGATTGCTCCATCGGTACCGCTTCCGACGCTCGAAAATCTCGTTGCTATTCGAGAAGCTGTCAACACGGTTGAAGCCACATATGACAATAGTATGAGCTTTGGTCCACGCATGCCACACTTCGATTTTCAGTCGCTCGTGCACTGTGCTAAGATTCTGGAGAAATTCCCGAATGCCAGCTTAGCGAGCATTGTCCATCGAGCGTTTCCTTTATCCATTACTACTTTGGGATCCAGTACTGGGTCCAACTTAAAGGCTCTTGATCGCATTCTGGAAAAGTTTACAGGTGGGTCTCAGGGAACAAAGCACGTACTTGACACCGTATTGAAGACATCCGAAAATGATAATTCAGCAACGATCTCCTTTCGCACTCCCACCCAGCTCGTACTTCACGATGTTCCATGTGGAACTAATCATATAGGAGTGAATATGCCAGGATTTGTGGAAACAGACACTTTCTTAAATCTGCTGGCTGAGATGATTCAAGATCACATCGTCGGTAGCGATTTATGTGTTCTCGGCGCCAAAGGTAGTGGAAAATCGACATTGGTGAGACTGTTTGCCCACCGTTTGGGA